>NC_091516.1:70206702-70506702 GCF_947461875.1 Haliaeetus albicilla | reverse complement strand
GTTGGGTGATGTTCCTGAGTAGACTATTGCAGTGGAAATTCATGCCAAGACTAAAAAAAGAGATTCCTCCACTCAGGTGATTGGTCAGGGACGACAACATAGCACTTTAGTGGTCTCCGCTGCTCCAGTACCCCAAATCCCTGTGAAGCCTTTTGTTGGTAATGCAGGTGAATTGACAGAGCATCAGTAGCAGCAGCTTGGCTTGGGACTTCCAGACCATTGTCCTCTGATGAGTCAGGTGGAGGAACCTGGACTGTTAATTCAAACTCATTAGAAGGCATCAAACACCTTTGTGTCTGACTGTTAGAATAGAAAGCCCTGCTTTGTTAGCATAATTCTACTATGTCTGTTTTTTTTCAGATGCCTATATGCAAATAAGGAAATACCAACATTAAGATTTTCTAGCTAGTAAACTAAAATATTATTTTACAGGCAAGATTCACATAGTTTGTTTCTGTGAATGTTTCTTTGTAGCATCGGTTTTGCTTCATGTCACCTTAACTGGGATTGCATATGCAATGAGTATGAGCTTCAACCAAGGTATTAAATATTCATTACACCTTTTTTTGTTGTTGTGCCAGACATATGCGGGCTGCTAAGGCTTCTATTTCTGCTTTACCTAGCATTTTTATTCAACATTTTAAGATTCAGCTTTTATTTCAGTGTGCATCTAACGTGTAGTAAATCATTATCCCTGGGGAATGGAGAAAAACTTTCACATTTTATTGGAGAGAAAGATTGTTGACTGCATTGTTACATTGATGAGGGCAATTCACGTGTTTGTCAGTTGCAAGTATATATCAAAAAGGTTATTTCTGTAAAACTGGGAGTTATAATTTGTAAGACCAACAGTGAGCTGTGCTTTTTAGACAAAGCAAATCAGAGCCCTCTGTCTTGGTCCCAGAAGAGGTGAAACCTCTGATTGATTTTGCAAAAACTGACTGTCTTGAAAAACAAATGGTCATGCTTTAAACAATTTCAGGAAGATTATCATTTCAGTCCTGAGGTTTTAGGGGCAGAGCAAACAGTGTTTCCTTTGATTAGGGGATGTAATTGTGTTGATAATAAAGTATATTAACTAGAATAATAATCTGAGCTGCCAAGAAAACATTTCCGTCTTTTGCGTAAATTCTGTTTAAATGAATCTGACTTCAGCCATGCCTATAATGAAACATAAATGTTTTCTTGAAATTACGCTGACCGTTGCACATTTGCTTATTCTGTCGTCTGCCAGTGTTTTTTTCATTCTTTCTGTTTCACAAGCATAATTAGTATTTGCTTAAATGAGTATTTACTAAACTAAGTAAAGATACTTGCTACATTGAAATACTGTACTAAAATTGCCTTTTCTGTGGCAGGAATGAGTCTTTGACGGAAGAGGGAGAAAAAACTGTGATTGTTATAACCAATATTTTTTTAATGGGCACTGAATAATTAAAATTTTGTATTCCCTGTTCACTTTTGAGTAGAACTCTGCATCCTGTAGCATCTGTGTGCTCACTGTGAATTTGTAATTGGCATCTTCATTCTTAGGATGTTAGTTTTCCAGAAGTGCTTTGTATTATTTAAACTAATTAGTGTCCTTTTTAAGTGAACAGAGTGGGTAATCCTTTGCTAGGTGGGTAGAAGGACAGAAAGTAGGATTATTTATGGAAAAGCTGTAGTTTTTAGTGTGGCAGAGTTTACATGTGGTGTTCGGGGGTTGCTGAAGACCAAGAATAAGATAGGCGTGGCAGCTCTTGTACAAGACAAATAATAACAATTAATATTTCTATTTGTTAAATTAACATAAATTACTATTTCTATTTGTTAAATTAACATAAAATAATCTGTGGTAAGTAGTTTCCCTACTTTTCAAAATAAAAGATTGGACAGAGCAGCCATACTCTTCTATGTTTCTTTTTATGAGTTACTTCATGTTGCAGTTTGGAAATACAAAATATGTAAAATGCTATGAACTGATACATGTTTTGCTTGACATACTCAGCAGACACATACTTGAGAACCCTCCCCCAACTTCATCTTCTACCTTGGCCGTAACGAAGAAAATAACTGGAGACTGAGAAACTTTATTAAGAGGGGAATGAGTGTGGATGAAGTCAGAGAGAAGGGGAAAGAGCTGAATATCGGTGAAAAGAGCTCTTCATGCAACAAATCTGGAACAAGTGTTTGTATTAATAATTAAGCTTCTCAGGAATTATGACATCAAAGTTGTTGTGCATCTCTGCACATCTCTAGTGGCTTGCTTTCTTTTCAAGTAATTGTAGGTCAAATGAAGCAATTCCAAGATTGAAAGTAAAATGGAAGAATAATAGGAAGCCTTGACAGAGCTTTAGTTATAGTTCTAAGTGTAAAAGAATTAAGAACATGCTTTTACCTTATTTTTGCTTTTAAAAATGTGTACATTTCATCATTACTTGCAGTAATGAAAAATTCTGTTCCCCCATATTTATTGGGTGTTTACGGCTTTATAAACTGTGCTTATTCCTGCAGTATTCCTCCTATGTCCTGTACAGCAGGAAATCCTATTTAATGACTGTGATTTCCAGTTAATAGTATTTGAAGCTTCTATTTTTTCAAACCACTAGGCTGAAATTGGTTTAAGTGTGTTATTTATTGTATATGTGTGGTGGATCTGAAGGAGACTTGTGATTTACATCAGGAACTGGACAGGCTGCAACCTTTGTAATGTTGTGGCTTAGCCTTAGGACCTCTGTAGGTAAAAAAAACCTAAAGATCTTGTGTCCAAGTGGTCCAGTTTGCAGCAGTGATAACTGCTTACAGGGAAGACGTTAATGAATTGGTTGGTTTGCTTTTTTTCCCTATGGCTTTAGTCATAGGGAGAAGAGAAGAAGTTAGTTTCCCTGATTTGGTGTGTTTTCCTCTCTGAAATCTTTTTCTCAACAGGCTGAAAACCAGGTGTTCCCCAGGGGAAAATTAGTTTTTTAACTTTTTAAAAAAATTGAAACTAGAATTTGAATTGCACAGTGATGAACATCCAAACTGTGCAAAAGCTTTTATGGCACAGTCACTCTTGTTTTCCAGAATGGGCTTGCATATGGCTTTCTGTTCTGTTTCAAAAGTTAAATTGTGAGTGAATAGCAGCGGTGGAAAAATTAACGCACTTAACCATGCGATAGTTAAACAGTTTTAATTAAATCAGGTAATTAGCTTCTGTAATAAATGTACTTGCTAATTCACCATTTTTCTGAAATGTAATTTCTTTCTTCTTATTGTACGAAGTACAAAACCATCTCTACTGGAAGCGACAGCTGGAAAGTGCTGTTTTTCAGTATAATTCATCTCTATTATACTGGGTTTTTTATAGCCTGTGTTCTCTCTTTTTAGTGTAAGGTTTTAAAATTTGCCTTAAGGATTTCAGTGTCTGATTATGGTATGCTATAGGTAGATCTTCAGCTGAGGCTTTTTAGGCATGCTAGTACTTTGACTTTGTTCACAGTGAGTGAAGTACAAAAAGACCATAGAGGAATATGGAGAGTTTTGCCTCATCCTGTCTGTCTCATTAGCACCAGTTATGGGGGAGCAGTCTCAAGCTCATTACTTGGTCTCATGGTTACGTTCACCCCTGTGTTCACTGTTGAATTTTGTTTGGTTAGCGGTTTACCATATTATGTTAAATGGGATTTCATTGAGGAAAAAAGTCTGTTCAACAAGTGGCCTAATAATCTTGAAAAGCCTGTTGTGAAGCCTCGGGAACTGATTAAGTAAATGTATACAATTTATTGGGAATGCATGTTCTTTCTATCCAATACAACTTTGATTATTATTCTGTCCAAATTTGCCTTTGCTGTACTTGCACTCTACCACACAGCTGTTGTTCCTTCCGAAAAGCAGTTTAGTATTCCTATGAACAAACATCTTGAACATTTCTCCAGCAAAATGTTTTTTAATCTTCTTTTATGTCTGCTTACGAGACCTAATCTCTGTCCTAAACTTGCAAAGCAAAATCCGTTTTAGGAGGTGCCTGCACAGAGGGAGAAATGTCGGACCCTGGCGATAGACCTGCAGGACCAGAGGGGTCCTTGGTTCACAGGGTCAGGTCACAGCGGCTGGGACGGATGATGGATGGTTTCTCTCCCGGACTTTGGCAGCATCTTTAGGTGTCTGTTGGGCCAATGTTTCCTAGGAAAAGAGAGTCTGCCACCCTGTGCCAAGAGTCCTTACTGCCTTTACACAGGCGATAGTGGTGCTTCAGCAAGAGAGCAGTGTCTCACGAGTGGGTTTTTTGGAGAGAAGGTTTTAAGCTCGTGAGCGAAGGCTCACGATGATGTTCTTAACTGCTATGGGTAAGACAAATGTTTGTGCAGTTAGGCCTTCATGCGTCAGGTTCCTTTGAATGGTTTGGTAAGCAGGAAAGTGATGAAAAGTCAGAGACTTGAGTAACAAGAATCCGTGACAGATGTCAGGTTCTTGCAGCCTCAGAGTGATCTTTGATTCTTTCTGGTTTTAATGTACTTGTAATCACAGTTAACAATAAGGTCCCAAGTAAACTGAATTTATTTTTCTCTTTAAAAGAGCAGTAATATGTGAATTAGATTGTTGATTGTTGATTAAAATTACATAGTAGTATATTACTACATATTTAAACAATATATTAAAATATGCTTGATGTGTTATTAGTAGTGTTATATTAACATGAATGCACAGTTACTATATTAAAATTATATAATATATGTGAAAACTGTTGTTATTATAATATATATTAAAATTGGGAGCCTGTGCCATAGAGCAGTACTGGAGGTTACTTGATGCAGTTCAGCAGAACTGAGAAAGGACCAAGTTTTGGTCTCTGTTCTGCTCCTCCTTTTGCCCTCCCATTAGGTGAAAATATTACTGAATGATTGCACGGCTGATTAGATTATTTTTTTTTAAATCTTGCATTTCTTTATACATACACTTTTAAAAATTTGATGTTCTTTCTTCAAGGAATGGAAAAGGTCTGTGAAGGGCATGGAGCTTTTAACTAAGTGGAGCTAATGAGTTCTCAGCTTTAAAGTAGAGATGTGTCGAAGCAAGCTCCTTAGTGGTTCTCAGCGTTCATAGCACAGAGATAGACCCCCTGAGGTTTTGCAATGTATTGTAAGTGGAAGTAACATTTGACCCACCCTACTAGTACATCTACACATAAAAATCAGTTAATATTGAATTCTTTGACATCTGGATCTTAAACAATTCATTGGATATGTATCTCGCAACAGTATTCTACATCGATTTCAAATTTCAAAAGAGTTTTTGAGATTTTTGGAGTCTGCACAGTAAAAGATAGTGCTTAAAGGCCAGCTGTCTGCACTTCAAAGCAACCGTGAGGAAAACCAGTGGGAGAATTACAGCTTGTGGGGGAGTAATGGCTTGTATTACTGTTGTTGATTTGTTGGTGTCTGTGTTCAAAGTATTCTTCAATTTCACAGAATTAATTCAAATGTCTGATCTTTGCCTTAAAAAGCGTCACCACTGCTTGAATAACCAAGTAACAAGTTAATTGTGCTAGACTAAACATTTTTACGCCACTGAAATTCTGCCCCAATAATTATAGAAGGGAGTGACTGTCACCCTGTCACACATGAGATCAGAAGTTTTCCACGGCTCTAGTTTTTTGAAAGGAATATATAATTTCGGTAAAGAGTACTGACATCTTGTGGCTGCATGAAATAGTGCAAAAAGCTCTTATTTCGAAGAGCATGTTGCAATTTGAATAAAAGCTAATGACTGCATTTCTCAGTGGATGTAAACACAAACCTCTAGAATATGCCAGTCTCATGAAAAGCGTTAGAAGTAAAAAAAAAAAAAAAGGCTGTCTTACATTTTTGATGTTGCTCATGAAGAAGCAATTATTATTCGTGCTAGAATTATTGTTTATTTTAAGGTAGTCTTGGATCAGTTAGACTCAAATATTATTAAGGTTCCGAAATAGCTGAGAGAGAAGTAGAAATATGAATCCCATCCAATATTTTTCATTAAAATGAATTTCACTTACATAACAATGAAATCTTACGAACCGGCATTTTAGGGAAGGTATTTGAATGTTCTATCTAGCTTTTTTCTTTTGTTTAAAGACTTAACTGTATTTTTTGTAATCAAAATGTGCAGGAAAGATGGGTGGTCTTTCTTCAGTTCATGACGGAGGCAGCGGTTTCATGAGGACCATTGCAGGCACAACTTCAGTGTTTGTCAAAGGGCAGTGTCCTGCTGCTCGACCGTTGGTCTCCATGGTGGGACTGCTGGACACAAGTGGAAGAGGCATTTGTCCCCTTCTGCCCCTGTCCTTCCCCCAGGTTCACTCTCTTTCCCACACGTCAACTCTAGTCAGTGCATCCGGAGTTGAGGTCAGATTGGGTGAAATAGCATCGCAGTGTGGTGACGGCAATGTAGCAAATCTCAGTGTGAAACCTTGTGGCAGGGGAAAGTGATTTTATGTTGAATCAAAGCCGATTTTGGTCATTTGCTTTCACACTCTGACACCCGCACGCTCATTCACAAGCGCAGGTGTGTTGTCCGGGTTATGCATGACGGGGAGGGGAAGGATGTCAGCCGACGGGTCCTCCTCATGCCTCGGGGGCTCCTGCTATTTGCGTGACCGTGTATGTGCTGGTTTTGGATGTGCCCTTTAGTACCCTCTGGTAGCTGGCAATGATTTATCTCTCCATCTCGTAACGCCTCTGTGCGCGCCGTCAGGTTTTTGCTTGCTGTCCTTTGTCTCTCCACATGGGTGTCTTGAGGAGAAGACACGGATGTGCTCCTGGATGCCTGCTGATCTCTCTGACCCCAGCACGTGCCACCCCAAGAGTCCTCCTTCCACCAGTTGTTCCTTCTGACACTTCCACACCCACGTTCCATCCATTCGCCGTTCTTGCCGTATTTAACATTTCTCTTTCAATTCCCTTCAGGGTTGTCTTTCTGGTCATAGTTAATTGTTATTCAGTTGTATCATGGGGCTTAGACCTGTGCTGTCCTGCAGGTAGGTGATTGCTGCAGGAAGCGTGTGAACTTTGTGGACTGACTTAAGAGTTGATTTGCTCATCATGAGTGTTGTAGGAAGTGTACCTTCATGGAAGAGGGAAGCCTGGACACAATAAAGTCAATGCAGAGTTACACTAGTGGTGTCAGTGGAGCCTGTGCCTTTTCAAAGGTATAAGATAATTAGATTAATATTTTAAAGAAACAATTTTCACTTGTAATCTAATTTTTGTGATTGCATTAAGATAAAATCCTACTCCTAATAAGGACATAATTCTGTTAACTAAAGACTACACTGCAATAGCCAGTATTTCATGTGTGACCGAGTATGGACTGCAAACAACAGGAAGTGATGCAAGCACCCATTTGATGTTAACACAGTGAATTAACTGAGTAGTGACACTGTGGAAAATAACAAAATTGTGACAATAAGAAATTCTTTCTTCAGCTGCTGTTTTTAATTTGACTATCAGTAGAAATTACGTTTAGTTATGTTGAAGGTAATTTAGTCTCCATTCCCTTATTGTATTAAAAGGACATAATTAAAAGTATATATGTGTCTTTAACAGGAACTAGTGATCCATACGTCAAGTTCAAACTTGGAGGAAAAGAAGTATTTAGAAGTAAAACAATACACAAGAACCTCAATCCTGTGTGGGAGGAAAAAGCTTGCATTCTTATAGATAACCTGAGAGAACCATTGTACCTAAAGGTGAGACACTATCTTACTTATGTCTGTTAAGTTACAACAGAGAAGTTATTGAAAGAATTTAGATTTTTTAATTTTTGTATACTGAAAAATTTATTGTGCAATAGTGCATTACTAAAGACTATTTAGAGATGAAAATTATTTAAATTATATCTGTAGAATGATGATGTCAAAATTTCAAAAAAAAAAAAGGTAAATACAGGCATTTTAGTTTATTTCAGGCCATAACTGTTTTGTACTTCTTTCGTGTGATTTTAGGAGGACAGAGAAAGTAAACTGTGTTTCATGATAATGGCATCCCTTTTAATTATGGAAATATCATTGCATAATTCTGATATGAAGCATAATCTATCCCATTAAAAGCAATTCTTTGCTGAGGTTAAATTGAGAATTTATCAAGATGTGTGCCCATTTCCCCTAGGTTTTGGGGTTTTTTTCCTATTTGTACCTGAACACAGTGGGTTTGCTTATATGTTTTGTAATGCTTTATGCTTTTTTTTTTTTTACATTGTAACTGCCCTCAGTATGTCACAGGTGAGGATGATTTTGTCGTAATAGAGGCATCACTTATTCTGAAAAAACAGCCTGAGTTTAAATCCAAGACAGGCCAGGAGTGCCACGAGTACTTCTTAGCTGTCCATATTGGAACGGAAACTAGAAAAGGTGTGATCGTTGTTTTATAGGCACAGAACAGAAAGGTGCTTTTCTGGCCCCAATAGTTTATGGTGATCTATATCCAAAAGTGATCCTTAATTGTGTAAAACAAACTAGATAAAAATTAAGTTCTAAAATGATATAAAAAAAATGTAGACTTAGGGTTCTAATTAGAACATATTTGGGTCAAAAATACTTTGAGAAAGTATGGAAACTTAAGTCTTACCTACGTAATCCTTTTAATTGGTCTGAAATGATATGATGCTTCAGATCAGTATCGAGTCTTAATGTCAATTACAGAACAAAAATTTTAACTGAAATATCAAATTGTAGATTTTTTTAGTAGATGAATGCCACTTAAAGTGCTTCGAGTATCAATCTGTACAATGTTTCATTATTCTGCTCAGATAAAGTACATAGTTATTAGAGAAGTGTAAAGTTAATTATAATTCTCAATTGGCATTTTCCTGCCCTTCTTAAGCTTAGTGACTCATATGGAACGAACATGTGCCCAGCACTGTGAAAGAGAGAGGCAGATTCAAAGAAGGACACTTACAACATAGCTACCTGTTTTGGTTTATTTATGTCAAATACCGACCCTGCAGTAGGGTCACAAGGGAATAGGTGTGTGTATTTTTTAATTTTTTTTCCTGGCAGGAGTGTGTCAAGTGGTACAATATCCATCCATGTTTGTACTCTGAACAGATTGTGTGAAATATTTCAGGTTTTTATGGCTTATTCAGATATTCTAAGACATGATTAAATTGTACCAAGCTGAAAATATTTATGTTTTCATCTTCATAATTTGTAGGGGGAGAAAACAATTCTACTTTGCAACATGAACTGAAATTTCATCATTTGTTGTCTTTCCCCGTTAGAATGAATATTAGAGAAAACATGAGGGTACACACTCGGGTAGATCAATGCATATGAGAGACTTGTGCTCAAATACTCACATTCAACCCTTGGAGTCCCGCAGCAGTGCTGTAGACTTTGGGTCATGGGATTTCTGTTACTACTGCCTTAACCCAGTCCATATTAAGGTATTTGTAGAAGATGAACAGCTTTAACTGCCTCGTGGAAAAGAGTTTCTGTAACACCATAGTTGAAGTATTTACATCAAAGTTGAATACCTTGGACCTAGGCCTGTCACAACTGAGTTACATGTTCTCATTACTAGCTGTTCACAAGTCTCACTCTTACTTGGAGCTGAAGGTATATTCTGGTCCTCAGAAATTCTTGTGACTATATTTGCCAAGAAAATTTAACTTACTTAGAAAGTTGATTTTGATAATTGGCATTTTCCCATTTTCTTTGTGATTTCGTGTCACAACTTTTCTTTGTTGCTACCCTCCATTTTTGTTTATTTCCCTCCAAAGCTGTGCCCAGTTTATTTATTATTCTTTCTTCTGATTTGGCAATGCATAATCCATCTCAAATCATTGATACCATTCCACGTACTGGCCACAGATTCCTGTCTGGATGTCAGTAAATTTGTCCAGATGCTTTCTTTTTTAGGTAGCAATTTAGTAGGCAGGGTCCTCATAGTAGAATAATAAATATCACTATTTTCTTACGCATATCCATTAAGTTTTTATCTTATATTATAATATTTCTAAACCCCAGAAACTTATACAACCTTCAAAATGTGTATTTTATTTTTCCTGATACTGATGCAAGTGCTGTAATAACCCACTTTTCACAACCATATCCCACCCTCCTACCTGTATTTTGCAAAATTGATAAAGGCATCAATGTATAGCAAACCAATGATTCTGTTTAACTTTAGTTATTCTTTTGGTCTTCCTTCTTTTAGTGCCTATGTTTATAAAAACGCTTCTTTTGTTTTCATAATATTGATGTTGTTCACATATGCAGTCTAGTAGTAGTATACCCCCATGTCTGTACATGATGCATTCTGACTTTCACTTAAGCAGTTTCAAACTTGATTTTGTTGCCAGAAAGTTTTCAGGTTACTTTCAGATAGTCCTGGTTTAGCATGTAAGAAACATGAAGCTATAACTCTGGAAAAGGACTTTAAAGAACCATTCATAAAGCTAGAAAATACCAAAAAAAAGATGTCTAATACTGGAAAATGCTTTTATCTCCTGTGCATCTTAGGTCTTTGACTATGACTTTGGACTTCAGGATGACTTTATTGGTTCGGCATTTTTGGATCTCACTTCATTGGAATTAAACAAGTATGGCACAAACAAGCCTATGGAGTAATTCTTTATGTTTATCTGCTAATACCATGTTTGTGGAATTGCAAATAGAACATTATGCTGGAAAATAATTATATAAGCTTACACCATGTAAAAATAGCCAAGGAAGAACACTTATGTTTAGGGAATTACTGTAATATGCATGTTAATAATATATTAACTGATCATGCACAACATTTTTTGCAGTGTCTACGGAGAGGTTAGTTTTATAACCACTTTAATCTTGGTTTTATTCACAGCATTACCACCTACTGTTTAAGGGTTTTCTTTCTGTTTTTTATCCATTAATGGTACAGTACAGATTTAATTACTTCAGTAATTTTGTATGTATAAGTACTTAACACAGAGTAACAGTATTTAGTATTTATTTATGAGTGTTTAGACTGCAATACTTAAAAACAAAAAACAGGGTATTTTTGTGACACCATTTTCAAGTAGTTTCATATAAATGCAGATGCGTTTAATTCTCATTATTCAGAAATTTCATTTTCTGAGAGCCCGAAATCAAAATAAACACTTATATTTTTATCTCCTAGACAAACAGATGTTACCTTGAGTCTGAAGGATCCTCGTTACCCTGACCATGATCTGGGAAGTATATTGCTATCAGTTCTGTTGGCTCCTAGAGAAGAACAGCGAGAAGTGGTAATTTTAAATATTTTGATATGTGTCATCACTCTTGCAATTGTTCTATGGCTGGATAACTTAAAGCACAAGACTAAACCACATATTCTGAGATTAATTTGATTTTTCCAATTCTTAAAATAACGCTGAACAGTGTTTCTGGTATAGTACAGCGTACTTCATCTGAATTGGATCCTCCCTCAGATAGTACTGAGGGATCCAAATGGAACATAAATGTTCAGCAATTTCAGATAAAGTCAGTTGCAGGTGAATGGTGCTGATTAATATGGAAAAATATCAGTAAACTGCTGGTGAAGAATTTTGGACCTAGTGCTGCCATCTCTAGATATGTGAATCCTATTCCACACTGAAAATAAAGAAACTTGAAGAAAGGTAGTATTTCTGCTTTTTAGCATCTAATGATGAAGTATTATTTGATGTTTTTCAATTTCATGACTAGATTTAAATTACAAAATTGTGTGGTTTCCTAGGTTCATTGTAATTCCTTCATCAATCTTAGTTTTCTGAGCTGCTTAATTGTAAGTGAAAATAGTTTCCAGTTTTTTAGATCCTGTTAGTTGTGACAAATTCTGCTTCTAGTTGGATGTATTTTAATAGCTTTTTGTCAGTTGACGTTTGACTTGAGCAGTAGTAGGACAACTGTGGCAGAAATACAAGAGAGAACATCTCAGAGGTTGTAGAATAATGTGGATTCCTTTGGCTTCAGAGGGGTCAAGGAAAAAGTATTTATCAGATGAAATTTTCCATGGATGTGGTCAACTATATGGTTTTTGCAAGAGCATACATGTTTCTGTGTGCTGCAGTGTGACACATTGTCCCGTTGCATACCTGAGGATTACTGGCAGGCTGTAATATTGTTCATTTTCCACTTTTATCCTAGCTATTATTAAATAGGCTAGTAAGTCAGTTATTGGAACTAAGTGTTTGGTATTTGGTATGACAGAGATGTAGATTTTTGAAAACAAGTTTCTCATCTGTTAATTTTCTTCATGACATTCTCTTAGAACTTTAACAAAAATAATGGGGTATGGTAGTAATGTGCAGAAATTTTATTTAAACAGTGTATTTTTCTTTCTTATAGCAATACATTTGTCCAGACAACTCAGAATACTATCTTGCAAATTTGCACCACAAGTGTTTATCACTTAAATTGAAAAATGTATTTTATTCCGGATTTTTTTTTTGTGTGTGTGTATTTGGGTAAGACCAGCATTTCTGAGTTAGCTGGTAATAGCCCTGTTTTTCCAAGTGGCTTTGGCATTATCCTGACATAATCCTAAATCATGCAGCACAGAAATACTATATTTTTATGTGGGAAACCATTATGTGGACAGCATGTTAGTTTCCTTTTTTCATCATACAGATAGGATAGCTACTGTGCCACTCAGGGTTTTTCAGCTATTATACAAGAGCACTCAAGAAAATCACACGTGAGAAAGTGAAATTAAGACACTACAGTGTAACATGTCCTTCATATCGGTATTTACTTGGTGAATTCACAACTGAACATCAAAAGTAATGGGAGCAGCATAGACTTCCTGCATAGCAACTTTTGTCATACCCAACTGACTGGTTGTAACAGGAGGAAGAATTGGTTTTGTGCTGTTATGCATTTCATTATTAGCTTTCTGTTTAGTAAGCTAATCCTTTTAGTTTAGCTCAAGTGACCAATAACTCACTTAATAATAAGTGATAGATAAACTAAATAAGTTTAGTTTTAGCTCTAGTGACCAGTTTTTCTTTCCATTCGAACTGTTATATGTGACTTCATTCTGAAAATGCCCAGGATTCAGATTAACATTCTGAGTCCTAATCTGAAGCTTTGTATTTTTTATTAAAAACCAGTCTTGCCAAGATATGGATCTCAGACCGGTTCTGGCAAAGTTGCAGTAAAATCAGAGAATTTGTGTCACAATGCAGGGAAGATGGCCTACAAAATTAATATTGAATTGCTGTATATGAATGTGTTAGGGGTTTAATAATTCAAGCCACAATTATCTTTTATTCAGTTACCACATGTACTTATTTATTTATTAGTTTTTATTTACTCTCTAAGGAGTAGATATATTACCAAATGTATCACTCCAATTAAACTGTCATCCTTGGTTATTTTTAAAAGGTCTTGTAATAATGAGGGTAATTTTTATTGAATTTAGTAGTGTTGAGATCAATATATTTTTTGAATGTTATGTTAGAGGATCAAGGCTAATTCTTGTCTGCTCTGGAAATGTGCCCTGTATAAAGTAGTAATTAAAGCAACTCATACATTTCCAATCTGTGTAGCATGCTGTTTGAATGATCACTGCTTCCCTTCTACCTGGATATCTCTATATAGGTAATAACTCAAATAGCATAGTTGAATTATATAGATAAAAACCTGTGAGCACCTTTAAATATGCTTTAATGACTGCTGCATAGAAGACACAGAAACACTGTCTCTTCACATCACGTCCATTTTTCTCCTAAGTCATTCCAAATTTATTTAAATACTGTTGGTTTGATATCTCTATGTAGCCTACATTTCAAAAATATACTCTCTTCCAAATAAGTCTTAATTTGTTCAGCTGATAACTCTAAATTGCTTGCACATGTTGTCACATGTAAATGGTGTAAAATGGTTAAATCATAAGGCTGAAGAATTCAGAAATTAACTACTAGTACTTAAATTTCAGGTACTTTAATTCCATATATTTAAAATGAGAGTATTTATTAAGATCATTGGGGAAATAAAAAAAAGGAATAGCTTGAACAAAAGAAGCAGTAGGTTTCCCATGTAGCCATAAAAGCAGCATGTGTCTTATCCTGTATTTTGGGCAGCTCTCTAGCCATAATCCAAACCCAGCCCTGTTGAACAAGACTTGCTGTTTGTCATGTGTTGTTTGGTGACTTTTTGATGCAGATTAGACTTTCCAAGGAGATCCCTTCACTGCCTGAACGGGAGCAACTGAGAGTGTTTTGGAGGTCATGCACTGGTGTGCAGATAAAGGCTTTTGACGATGCGTTTGTATAGCTAGAGGACAGGTCTTGGAGCAGAGCATTTTATTTGCATATCAAAATAATGTGGCTGTGTATTACATGAACATGGATTCTGTCACACTGCATAAGAAATATTGAATATAAGAATATGCTGGAGGATAAGATACTCCAGCTGGAAGTTTCAAGTGAAGTGATACTAAACTGGGGGCCTTGTTGTATATTGCCACCTGTCTGTGAGAGAGGTATTATTACAAGTGATTTAAAAAATAAGCAGTTGGTTTGACAGAGAAATAGTTTATTTTATTTTGGGTGGAACTATCTTTTGTGAAGCCTTGAGGTGTGCAAAGAGATGAGAGAGAGATTTGGTACACACAGGAGCATTCTCTTCTTTATCTTCCTGAAAGAAATTCTGGTGAAATGCAGATTTTCTGTGTGCTGACCGATGAGATGTTCTTTAGAATTTGTAGCTGGAAAGAGAGATCCTGAGATCAAAACAGATTACATCTTTGGATTCAGATATCAATTAAGAATATTAATATATGCATATGTTCATACAACTGTATGTAAAATTATATTACAGACTAGGAGAGGGGAGTATTTATCTTTGAGTCCTGGTGGATTGTGAAAAACAGTGCTTAAGTAGTTTACAATTTGTGTTTTTCCAGTAGAAGAATACTGGACATGGTTTCAATTGAAGGAGATTCAGTATACCAGTTTCATAAATAAGAACACACTATCTGATTTTTGTTTTACTGGAAGAAAATGCAGAAGTAGCTTGCAGTTATCGTTGAGTATTAATGTAAGAGTATAGGCAGGTGAACAAATAAAAATTTCTAGCAAATCTTATATGTAAATATCTTTGCCTTTTGCGACCTAGTGCTTGTTCTAAAGGCATGAAAATGTGAAATTTTAAACTAATAATCTTATAATATCTCATTCAAACTATGTATAGAAGTCCTATTTTTTTGAGTTCTGACAAATGAAGGCAATCTGATTTATTCTGATTTTTGAACAATCATAGATTGTGAATCAAAATTGATGAATGAATTATTCTTATACAACTGTAGACATAAGAATGTCTTTAGTATTCCTGAAAAGTATAATCTATTTCCAGCCTAACACAATTAAGTTGCAGTAGCACTAGTTCCAATAATTCGTTTGCATTTGTTCTGTGCTGTTAATAATACTTGTCCTTTACATTAATGCAGCATTAATTATTTTGTTTTGAGAGGACCGATATCTTATATAACTAGTGTTAACTAAGAAGACATGAAATATATAAGTTTGAGCAAAGTATGTATATATAAAAATGTTAAAACCTGTGAGCTCTAAAAAATTTTTATTATTTTTAACTCTCCTTTTAAAAATAATGTGTGTATGATATACTTTCTGTATTTTTCATTAATATCTCCTTTTGATGACCAGTTTAGAGGAAGTCAGAACTGGCAACGACTTGATTTTTTCTTAGACCTGCTCCAATGAAGTTTTGTTTCTTTAATTCTGACAGTATTCTATTAATATTTCTCTTAATCTTTGGATACACGTAGTGCTGTGCATGCCTGTGTGCCATGTAAAGTTGCATGCGTGCCAAGTAAAAATGTGTACATGGTGTCTGCAGGTTCTGTGTTTGGTGTTGTAATTGTGGGTGCCACAGCGCATGTGAGTTTTTCTGGCTCTCTCCCCAGCAGAGTTCAGCGCGCAGATTTTGTCAGTGGAGAACTTGCAGAGTGACTCTGAGTTCATCACAACTGCTTGTCTCCCATGTCTTCTCTACAACAGTTGTTTCCTGCCTTGCTCTTAAGGCAACTCTCAGCTACAGGAAACAAAAAAGTTGGTGGCTTGATGAGAATTGTTGCTTTGGGGCCAGCAGAGATTGGGGACTACTGTTCCACTGCTGCCAATGGCCTGAGTAGCATAGAGAATGGAAAAAAGGAAACATACGAGTGCTTCTTGGATGTTGTTATTTAATGAGAATGAAATTCACAGCATTGTTTTTTTCTTAAATAATTTATCCCAAATGATGCTTAGTGGTTTTTTTGCTTTGTATGAAAATATTAACAACATTAATATGCTGTCAGTTTGCTTGCTGTCTTAAATCTTATAATGCAATATTACGTTTTATTTATTTGCCAGAGGGATAATACCGCCATAGAAAAAAAGAATGACAGAGATGGGCTCAGGGCATGAAATATTTTCAGATGAGGAAGTTCCATGTAGATCATCCATCCTAATCTGCCCGATGCTATGCATTTGTTTTTATTGGCTTCTAAGGATGTTTATGATGGCTTCAGCTTATCCTGCTGCAGCTGGTCATGACGCTGATACTCTCAACAAATTTGGTCATACCTTTCTGTAGCTACTACTCAAAGTGAACCCCTCAGAGTTGAAATAAGATTTGATATGTAGTTAATTCATCTGTCAGGCTGTGTTCTCCTCCTTGCTCACAGCCTGGTCCCAACGAAGCCGAGTGAAGCTGAGCTTGTGCTCTGACTTGTAGCTGTGCAGGATTGGGCAATGATGGGGAAGGGAGGAGCTGTGCTGTGCTGGCCAGGACCCAGCAACTCGCAGGTTTTCTCCAGGGCCTGCTGTGGGCCTCAAGCTGCTTAATTCTTATGTGCCTCTCCTGTAAAGATGAGTTAAATGGCTTTCTCCAGCTTTATAAAACATTTAGTATCTATGTGTATTTTCCAGAGCCACAGCGCTATGGTTATCATTAACTTATAGCAGAGCGTTTAGGCTTTCACTGTCCATAGCAGCTTAAAAATTTGCCTCAGCAGCTAGTTGTTTTTCTTCTCCCCCAAAATTGTATCTATTTGAAGAATTTCTGGGTCTTTCAAAAATACAAACCCCACATATTTCCTCCCATTTTCATTTTTTCCCCATGTAATACTTTTATTTCTTAGCACGGAAGATGTTTGCATTTCAAAACTTGTTTCCATTATCTGAAAAAGATAGTGTTTTTGCAAGAGTTCATAAAAAATAAAAATTATGTTTGTTTTTCATGACAAAGTTTCAATAGAAATTAATGGCCTTTGATTTATTTTTGCTTGGGTCAACGACAGGCTGCTAAATGTTATTAAATTGTATAAATTAATTTCTCTATGTTTCCACAGAAGTGCTTTAAGCAACAGTTGTGTTCACAGATAAATTGTCCACATCTGTCTTGACCAGTATGTCTCTTTTATTTAATGATTTAGAACCTGTGTCTGTGGACACTTTGCTGCCTGGCATGTCAGTGCATTATCTCTAGCAGTGCCAAGGTTTTACAGATTATTTAAGTAATGGGACAGGGCTACTACATTTTGGATTTTTTAGAGTCAAAGTATGAATTTTTTTTCCACCCCATGTGCATAATGATCAAACCAAAGAGCTATCTTTACTGCTGTGAAACTAATTGGCAGTGGTAACCCTAAGGATTTTGTAAGAGATGCGTGTTGTCCAAGGACCCTTACCCAGGATTTCTCTTACACGGCTACACCTGTGAGCTAAACAGTAGTGTTCCAAAAAATTGGAGTACATTAATATTAAAAAAATTGTAATTCCAGTATCAGTCAAAATCGAAGTCACTATCAGTAATGGCACGTGCATTTTTTCATTTGCTTATCTAATTCTTTTTCTTTCTTTCTTTTTCTTTCTTTCTTTCTTTTTCTTTCTTTCTTTCTTTCTTTTTCTTTCTTTCCTTTGTCTGTCTTTCTTTTTCTTTCTTTCATTTTTTCTTCTTTCTTTCTTTTTTCTTTCTTTCTTTCTTTCTTTTAAATGATTTCACATAATGCATTGTCTCTGGAAATGAGACATTCCTACCACCCAGAAAAGTATGCCTAGGTGTGAACAGGGCTGCTAGTTGTCTGGAATTAATTCAGCCTCATGTAGTTGTAGCTGGAGTGTACGTGTTGCTGCTTCAGTTGTAGTGGTGGTTAAATGTGGATTGTCCCGTTGGAGACAGTTGGCCTCCTTTTCTGTATTGCAGAGAAAAGGTAATTATAATGCTCTATTTTATTTTCAGACAATGCTAATGAGGAAGAGTTGGAAAAGATCAAGTAAGGTAACTTTTAGCATGTGGTCTTCTGCCTTTTTTTTTTGGAAGGATTGTGATGTTTTACCAAACGTGCCATCTAGGACCGGAAACTTGTGCCACGGGATTTATTCTCCTTCTAATTGTGTTTTAATTACATTGTTTTGTGTTTCATCAAATCAAAATCATGAAAGAGTTGAGCTTTTAATGTAATCATTAAACCTCTCAACTTTGTTACAGCATTTTAGGCTATCTTGAAGTCATCTAGTAACTTCATATAAGTGGCAAACATGTCCTGATTCTTTTCTTAAAACCTTTAATTTCTCAGGTGTAAACAATTTCCTTAAACCTTACTTGTTAATGTTAACAAAGAATTCATGCCAAAGGGTAACTTTCATTTTCCTATTACTAACTCCTCTTACTGATTAGAGTGTTTGTGGGTGGAAGTTTTCACAGTGATGCTTCTCAAAGACAAATTTCCCTGGTTGCTGGACAGGCACTGATGGCAACGGTAGCCAGGCTTTCCAAGAGTGGAGTGCTTAAGGAATCATTCTCGGTCTCTACACAGCTATTCAGATGCCTCTTCAGGCAAATTCAGTATCTGGCTTTTCTCCTCTTAGGAGTCATGTGAGTAATAAAAAAAGCACAGTATATACTCTTTTCCACAAGGAAAAGACTGGGCGTTTGACTGTAGTGGAATACAATCCATTTTTACCTTTTTCCTGTATGTGTCTCCAAAAAGATAAAGAAAATGTATATAGTTTCTCAGCAGTTTCTGGCCACTCTTAGCTAATGCTGCCATGCTGCTTTCAAGTTTTAAGCCTTCTTATTATTTGCATAATTCAAAATAGAATTAAAATCTCTCAAAGTCTTGAGCTAGTGTGGTAGATCTGGGTTTTTTTGAGATATTATCATGTAAAGGCGTTAAAATGAGAAAAATAAAATGGCTATGTGGGGTGATTTCACTTATTTTGTAAAGTGATTTATTTTTCCAGCATATTGTTACGCAAATTTAAATAGAAAGTTATTAATAAACAGTGTTGTATTTAGTGCTCAATGACAATTATTTGCAGAGTATTTTTAACCTTTAATAAAAAGAGAGCAGAGTTCATAGTTCTTGGGTTACTGATGGGGTTTTTCACACAGGCTGCTTCTGTGATGCAGGACAGTACTTAGTCTCTGTTTCCTTTTTGAAATCTGTGAAGCAAAGATACTTGTTGAAGTGATGTAGTATTTTTATTCTCATATGGTTCGCATAACTTTTCCTGAAATATCTAAGATGCTTAAACTTCTGAAGAGTTAATGAGAAGAGTTAATGAAGAGCTGTGAGGATGGTAGAGGGCGGAGCTGTTTCGCATCATAAAAGCGATGCATTAACTCCTGATGTGCTGTATGTCTTGGATGACAGTTTGTAAAACTAGTTTATTAAGAACTTTCTCATACTTCACATTTCAAACTGACAGAACTGTGAGCTTCAATAAGCCTGAATGAATGGCACAACATGATAGTTGGGAATTCTTCAGAGCTGTTCACGTGAATTATTTATCCGTGTTCTCCTTTGTTACGTTCATTTGATAACATTTCATTCAGTAGTTGCCACTTTTGCAAAGGAGCGAATCAAAAGATTTGGCAAATAGTGAATGTATAAATTTAAATATTGCATTTTTCTACATTTATCTCAGCTGAAGTACTAATTTTACCTAGAGATGTAATGCATGTACAACATCTTACACACACTGTTGTGTGCGTGATTTATATACAGAAGTATCTCAGTTAAACCACAGGAGCTCCTTTGCCTTGTTGGGGCTATTCCAGAGTTCCAAATCTTTGGTCTGCTGGTCTTTGTCAGGAAAACAAATTAAAAAATCTTTTATTTACAAAGAATTCCTTAAAAAAAAATTGCTGTTCTCTGAGGTGCAGGATGATCAATATTAAATAAGACGTCATTTGCAGATTTAAAAAATGTCTAGAAATAGGTGCTTAATGCTATTACATAATAAAGTGCCCCATTTCAGATCCTTCTTCTTCAGCAAGTTTGTCTCACACTCCTGAGAGCTGAGAAAAAACAGAATATTAAAATTTTTTAAGAGATATCATTATAAGATTTCCTAAACCTACTTTTTTAGCTCTGTAGAGTCTTTACAATGGCACTTCTAGTACATGAATCTGATTTTACAGATTTTGACAGTATATTTTACTTTTAAAAATTTATGTGCTTGAAGCCTACCTTTTCTGTAACACGTGTAGCTTGAAGGTAAGAAGTAGCAGTGCAGACCACTATGGCATTGTTTGTGTTCATAAACTGCATTGCTTGCACATAGTTCCTTGGACACGTGTAGTAGCTGTGAAAAGAGAGGTAACTGATCTTCTCTGTTACAGTATTGTGGTATTCATGTACTTGCAAACAATTACTTTGGCCAAATTCAGAGTCTCTACTTCAAATACTTCTCCCCCTTTACACCCTAAAGATGAAGTTAAGATCTCATGAAATACCTGGGTCAATGCAGCTGCATGTTTTATCTATTTTGTGTGTAAACCAGTGTTTTCAAACACACTGGTGTTGTAAACATTTGTCACTGGTGTTGCAAAAATGCAAGACCACTTTTGGTTTTGTTGTTATTTTTTTTCTTCTGTTGCTCAGTTGTTGTTCAGTTGTTTTTTGGGGGTTTTGTGGTTTTTTTTTCTTAGTTTTCCCAGTTGTGTTTGCTTTATACCAGACATACTCTTCACCAAAATTCATGGGAGCTAGATCACTCCCCACACTGTCTAGGTCAGAGGGAGTACTCACCTTTCACTGAATCTAGCAAAAATTAAATTAGAACAATTTTGAAGTCAGAGCATTTATGTCCTTGTTCTGTGAAAAGGAAACTCAAACGTCCTGTCTTCAGTGACAGGAGACTCCCAGTGGGCTATTTAAAAAACCACAAAACTGCTTATTGAAAAAAAACCGCTTCTGCTGGGAAGTTACAATTTGTATTAGGTTTCAAACTGATTGTTTTATTTCATCCACCACAAGCTGGGTGTTGCATTAAAGCAAGCTGGTGGCCAGTGGTTATGACTTTGCAGGTGGGCTCTTTGCCGCATGGTCTGGGGGAGGAAACTGCACCATTTCTACCACTACGTCTGTACTAAGATCCATTACACCTCAAGTAAATGTTGAAATGGATTATTCAATGATTCATGCACTTTTTTACGACCCAGGTGTTTGCTCAATAACCTCAATGTGCCTGTGCCTCAGTTCCTGTGGTGTGGAGTTCAGTTTGTTAGATATTCTGTGGGTTAGCAGACCAGTGCTACAGCACAAAGATGGTGCTTGTAGGATCCGAATAGTCAGTCATTTGTTTAAATGAAATAGAGGATTTTTTAGCTTCATTTTGCTTTTTAAAAAGCTATTGGAATAACTTTGACCTGTGCAAAATGGCTTTCCTTTCTGTGTGTGTACCTGACCTGTTCTGATTCCGTGGTTCCCCACGTCCACCACAGTTTTCCCTTAGGGTGGATTTTCCTTTTTGCATTAATTGCTCTGCTGAAGATGCAGACTTTCCTGATGGCTCTCATTCTTTGGGTCGAGGGAAACAAACATCCTGCTTCTTTCTTGCTTTCTAAACTGTCTGGATACCAGATCTAATTTGGTAAAAGTTGTTGCACACTAGGTTTAAAGGGAGCACATAAAAGCCCAAGCTTGTAAGAGACATAATTTATTACTAATAGTCAACACCACCTCTGACAGTGAGATGAATAGTGCTAATTGCTGAAGTGATTTCCATTACAGAATCCTTGAGGTGCAAGCTCTCCATGTGATGAGAAATAAAACATTGCTATTTCCAGCACGAGCCAGCGCAGACTAATTGGGAAGAGTTGTTTTCTCCTTTTTCCTCTGGTTATGAAAACAAGAAAAAATCAATTCTGACTTCTTATTTACTAATTCTCTGCAGCAGAGAGGCTTAATCAATAGCTGAGGAAAGGGTATGGGAAGGGAGCCTATTAAAATGCTGGCAGCATAAAATTGAGTTAGAAATGCACATATTGCTCTTCTCTTTCTCATTTTTGTAGCGTTCAGTGTAATGCTGTCAAAAATAATAGTAAAAAAAAAGCTAAAAATTTTCTTTACGATTATTAAGTCTAAAGCTGATAACAGAGGAAAGAAGAGGCTGTCTAAATGCACTATTTTTTCTCATGTAAAAATTATGTTCTCTTTAATTAAGTACTAGATTTCATTACTTTTGCTGTGCCTTTACTACCAACATTTTTAAAAGATAAAATCTTACTGCTTCTAGCACTTTTTAATGTGAAGTCATGTTTAACTTTAAAATGAAAAGCATAAATACTAAGCTTGTAGTCAATGAAACTGCAATTATAATTCAGCACTGACAAATGTATTTTCCAGCCAAAATCAAAACTTTACCTTGATTATAGCTAGAAATGGGGAAGGGAAAGAGCCTACATGCTTTTTGTTAAAAAAACACAGTTTTAATTTTTTTTAGTGTTGTCAGGTAATTGTACCTGCATTTGACAATTAATTGTTTGCATTAACTTAATCAGAAGCCTTTCTTTGGATACTCTCTCTCAGAGTGTTTAATTTTATATAGAGTGGGCAGACTTTTCTGTGAAGAATCTGAAGATACCAGTAAATATTTTATGAAAAATCACCTGTTAACCTCTGTAGCTGTACAATTTGCTGTATGATTACAGGAGGTTAATTCAGAAAAGGGTAGAGGATAGTGGCTTCAGCTGGTGGTATTTACTTACAGGGTAATACACACAGAGCTTGTTTTGAAAGTTTCATCCTTGCTGTGCTGAGTGGGAGAAATGGCAGCAAAAAGTGTGAGACAAGGAACTTCAGAAGTTAACAGGAATGTCTCTGGAAGACAAGACTGATGGCAAGGCAGGTAGTGTTGGTAGACAGACCAAACCTCACTTGCCAGAATTTCAAGTGTCTGGGATATTTAAAAACCTACCTGTGTGCAGGGTAGCTGTGAAAAAGACAGAAAACAGGATTAACAGCCTGAAAAGTTGTCTTCCTACCCTAAAGTGGGAACAATGACAGCTAAACTGTGTTTGACAGAGGTTTGTTTAATTTGTCCTTAAACATCTGCAGTGATGGATATTCTACAACCTCCCCAGAGAGCCAGTTCCAGTGCTTAACTATCGTTTCCATTAAAGGCTGTTTTTTTTCCCTAGTGTCTAACAGTATCTCCCATGGTGCAAATTAAGCTCATCTCTTCCCACAACACAGATGGATAGGTTTTATCACAGTGATTTGGGCACAATTTATATACACATTTTAGAGTGAGTCTGAAAAAAACGATCCTTCGAAATATATATATATATATATGTATATATATACTTAATTCAGAGGAAGAGTTTTGGCTGCTCAAATATTAACAATTAGGAGCATGTAAGAGGAAACAAAACAGTAGAATTTGGAACGAAGTTTTACTGTAAGCAGAAAATAGGTCAGAATGAATAGCGAGAACATGGCAGAAATTTACAAGTCTGATGGGTTGAGCCCAGCCGGCACGAAGCCTCGATGCTGTGTGAGCACCCACCAGCAGCAGCCATAACATCGCCATGTTACCAACACGGGTTTAGCTACAAATGCAAAGCACAGCGCCGTATGGACTGCTGTGAGGAAAGTGACCTCCATCCCAGCCAGACCCAGTACAAGGTCATGTGAAGCTATGTGGTCAGACTGGTTTGCTAACAGACATTGCTGGGTGCCCACTTACTAATAGTTGTAGACCATGGAGGAAGCCTCTTCATAAGGACAGGGACTGCACTAGCAATTACAGATACTTCGTGTGTGTCCCCACTTCTGCTGTAATGTAGAGGGTCTTGACAGTGTGGATTTACTGGCCATTCCCAGAGAAAAGAAATGTGACAGATAAATGTATTTTGCTTTACTCTGAGAACCTTCATAAGCTTCATTGTGTTCATAGTCCTGTAGGACACCAAAGTACACCATCTAAGATGAGAGCACCAAGGTCTGATGCCTGCTGAAATGTTCTGGTAGTTTATATAGGGCACATACAGTGTGCTCCTCAAGTAAGCAAAATATCAGTTTTTAACAGAATAATTGAGAGGAAGGTGCAGCACCTGAGTCTTCTTGTCCCAAGCTTTCAGGGTGGAAAACATTTGGAAATTAATGTTGATCAGTTGTCAACATGTCTTCCCTTTCTGCTTATTGAGTTTACAAGACAGGAGTACGAGAGTGATCAAGCTCTGTCTCAATATTAATTTAGGTCTTTGAAACGGAAGACGAGAAGGTGTCAGTATAATTTTTGCCTCATAGGCAACAGTTGTCCTCCCTGGTTGTGAATTTGGCTAGTAACTGTGGTGTAGCTGCTGTGTTCACTAGACAGTGTACTGACGAGCTAGTGATCCTATAGATAGATACTCGTAGGGAGGATGGGTAAGCAAAAGCCCTAGTACTGGCTGACCAAGCTGTTTATATTCCTCGGGGTTTTTTGAAGTTCTGATGAGATTGGCATGTTCCCACATATAGAGGTTTGAATTTTCTCTGAACAGCATTTCCTCATGTTTGTCAGGAAAATTTTTGACCAGCTTAGCTAGAGGATGCATGAGGTGCTATCCCATATAAATAGTTTATTTCAGCAAATCCCACGTTCCTGGAGAACTAATTAATACACTCACTGCCTCTATTCACAATTTGTATACGAAAAAATAAGAATAGCTCATGTTTTCCTATGTAACTATAACTATTTAAGCAAAGGTATTTTCATGAAGACAGTACCTTTTAGCCAAAGCATACTGAGAGAGAGCTCTGCCAGAAATGTTCATTTCACTGAAAATTATTTTCATCTGAATAGAGGTCTACTCTTGCCCTTCGCACATCTGTGGGAGAATTGCCATTAAATTGAGTTCAAACATGATCAGACCCCATGTTAAACTAAATACATTAATGACACGTTAAGAAAACACCAGAAAAACCTCTTGAGTGCTTTAATTTAGGGACAAACAGAGGAACAAGTGGTTTCACAACTTTAGCCAAACATAGTAGGGGAAAAGATATTTAATAATTATCTGCTATGCCCTGTCAGGTCACAGTATTCCAGTAAAATCTGGAGGAAGATATCGCCTTCTCTTCTCTTATACCATCTCTTCTGTTTTGTATTATCAATGATAAGTTTAGAACTGGGAATACTAGAATGCACTAAAATGTAATAATACTCTTAATTCCTACTATTAATATGTGATGAGCTGTTTCAGTGTGACTTTGATCAATTGGAACCAAAGGTTCATTCTTCCCAGAAATGAAGATAAATTAGTCTGGGTTGCAACAGGTTATGCATAAACTAAGAGTAAAAATACGCTATCATCCCAAAGTCATAACTGAGAAGCTACTTCTGATTAATTACAATTGGTGATAAAAGAGTGTATTTACTGCCTAAAGCAAGAAAATTAAAGTGATTTTTAATTTGAATTTAGAGAAATACTTCTGCTTTAATTCAGCTTTAGAAATTTTTGCATATACTTTTAAAAAGAAAAATGCAATTTATGAACATTTTAAACAAAAATGAATTGCGAAGTGTAGGGCTTTCAGCTCCTAACTGCTGACTGTTTTTTAAATTTATTTTAGAAGCTTTTCTGAAAATACTGGTTCCAGTTGCACAAACTAAAGTGCCAAAAGCTGTGGCCTTAGTAATTGATGCTTTTACGCTCAACCCAAAGTATTTAGTTTGCGTGACTCCTGATTTGACTTTTTCTAATATCAGAAACCTTATGAAGCATTTTTTTGCTGTTTTAAATTTGAACCAAATGCTTTTCCACTGGAAAAGCCTCTTAAGTAGGGAATAAAATTGGTAATAGCAAATCACGGTCTAAGGATTGCAAAGATGAGCAGAAGCATAGAGTTCTGTGATATTTCTTAATTGAAGGAATTTGCAATCAGTTCAATCTTTCAAGCAGAATCTTTCAAGCAAAACTCTGTGGAATTTTGTAATAGAAGGTAGATTTATCGGGTTTGGGTTTTTAAGAAGAATCTTTTAAGACTGAGAAAACACTTGCTTTTGAAAGCCATGAGGTTCTAGATGTCAGTTTATCAGCTGTAAATAGTGCTTGATGGAAAGCTACTAAATAATGGAATAGAAGTACAAAACGTCAGAATAGATACACCTTTCTGTTAGACATCTGGTTATAAAAATTATGCAAATGTTTGGTGAGGCTTATATTTGCATTACTTGTATGTGAGTGATTATAGCTGGTACAGTTAACAATTGAAACGGCAGAGTAGCATTTCAGTGTGGAGTTTTTTGGGTTCATGCCCACAGTTCTGACAGCACAGGGAGTTTCCATCAAGTCTCAGTGGTCACGTTCACGTCGGCGTTAGGGCCGTGGTGACACTGGTCATCCCGGGCAATAACGGGATCATCAGGAGACCCGCTGACTTTCACATATTGCAACCACAGTTCCCAAGAGGAGCTGCTGGGGGGAAGACAAGGGAAAAGGGTAAGATTGTACTGACAGCCTGTCTGACAACTCCTGCTGGCACACTGTTGTCTCATATAAATATTTCCACCCTTTTCCAGAAAATGCAAGTCATAGTGGGTGCTTGATAGAGTCACAGCCTTTGTCATATTACACCTGAGCTGGCTCCAGCAAGTGCACTTAAGCAGAATGCACAACTGTTGGATTTAGCAAACCACAAAAATGCAGGAAATGCTGCAAAAGTATCAGCTCTTGCGGCAATTGTTGTAGTGTCACCGCAAGATTGCTACTACAGTGGCAACATCGAATTGTTAGAGCAAACATGCTAAACCAGATTTAACATGGCAGCCATACTGAAAACATACAGGGTATAGGGCAGTGTAAATTTCTCAATTACAGAAATTTAGATTAGCTTCACCTAGAATTAAAATACCCTAAAATGTAAAATATAGTTGACAGAAAGTTAAGGTAAATGTTCTTTCATATTGCAGTCGTTATCAGTAGTAGTCCATTTACAAAACTTGCTTAGTCACAACGAGCAAACATTAAAAATCATGATCCCATTGAAGGCATTTTTGTCGCTCAGTGTCTACATGTTGATGACTTCTGCAAGGTGTTACATTTTGTGTAGTTTCTAATAGGGGAAAGCATTGTGAATGCAGACAACTGTCCCTTGATTTTTTCATTGTGTGGACAAGGTACGTAGAACTAGCAGCTCTATCAACTGACATTCTCAGTCTTTATTTTAAATGTTTTATCCAAGTTGTGCAAGCATCCTAGAAACTGGGGGAGAAGAATTCTGTTTACTTGACTTTGCAGCAGTCAGTTACAACACTGGCTTTGATTCACTCTGCTGTATTTGTACATCTGTCCTCTGTTCAGCAATGGAGAGGAGTATCGTTCTTTCCTACATGCTTTCATTATTTTCTTGATTGGTATTTTATTTAAGCTTCCAAGCCAAAGTATTCTTTGGTTAGAGATGCCTCTGCAAGACATATAGCTGCATTATTTATTTACTTTTTAAAACTTTATTTTTTAAAAAATGAATTTGTGGTAGGCACACTGTTCTATTTCTGTCTATTGTTCAATTGTTCTTGAACAATAGATTTTGTGTTCAAGGACACAGAGGAGGATGAGCGTGTCCTAGTGGTGTTTGTAACAAGGAGAAGATTTAGTAAAAGCAGAGTCTGTTCGCATGGGCACGAGCACGTGCAAGTGAGAGAGGTGGTCTTCACAGGGCATGAGGACTGATGAATGATCGTGGGGTTTCTCCAACTCATTATGGGCTAGAGTTTCAAAGGTCACTTAGATACCCAAAGATAAACTGAAATAGAGGATTTTCAAAAGAACTTACTAAAGGCGTCCCTTCTTTTGAAGAAAGTAGCAACAAAATTGTGGCAGTTAATACACTCATCAAGAATGTGGTCTTGATGAACCTGGGAACAACACCCAGATTCTGGCTAAGCCTAGTTGGTTTCCCACCCAGTAACATTACCCAGTAATACGTGACCATATGCAGAATATTAAGCCATGTTGTAAGATCATCTTTCAGCTCTGATGTTGTATTTGGCTAACTGTATTGATCACATCTAATAGATACAGTTCTGTGTCAGAAGATTTTCTGCTGCTGACATCCCTAGCCCTCCCACTACCCCACATTTAGACAGAACAGGTGGAACACACTAAAAAGCTAATTTTATCACATAAGAAAAGGTTGGGCTTTTGCATGCTGTTTAAAGTAGAACCATTAAAGCAGTGTATGGGTGTTTTTCTTTCATGAGCAGCTTTGAGTATCCTTTGACATGAAAGACTCCTTTCCAGCAGTCTAATTTTAATTTCCTTTTGGGAAAAGAGAGAGAGAAAGCTTCACAGTATGCAGGCTGCAACTTACCTCCCTGCTCCCATCCCCCTACACCCTTTTTTTTTTTGTTTAGAACACGTGAGGTGGGAGTCTCCATGCCTGCGTATAAGTGCACAAGAATGTTAATAATAATCCCATGTTAATGACAGCTGGTTGTGGCCTAAGATCTTGACCTTACTTCTTTCCAAACTGTGGCATTATATAGACATTATGGCCAGTTTCAGATGGAAATATTATGAAATATGTAACTTCCACCTATTCCCAGATAAATGAAAAGCTGTGCAGTTTCTTCATGGGTTTTTTTCTGTTTGTGGCAGAAGAGTGAAGCCAGGGTGCAATATGATTACCTGCTTTCTGAGGGAAATAAGTTATCTAAGATTAGTCTTGAGAAATATTCTTTCATAGGAGAAATTTGGAAAGCTCTATGCTCATTTCTTCGTTTTGCTCTCATGGTTTCCCTTCTGACTTTGTAACTAACTCACTGTGGGCTGGATCATGTACCTGTCTCACATTGTGAAATTAAGTTCATGAGGGAAGAACTCTAAAATGTGAAATGAGTCTCATTTTCCCATTTTTCATCTACTAGCTTTTTTGTCAAATTTGACTTGAAATCTGAACATTTTTATTTATTTACTTCCTACAAGACTATATGAAATTAGAGATTATGTCAGTATCTGTAATTTCTGAGGATAAAGATGACTTTGACTGGAAGGAAAGCATGTTTTAGATGTCTGTTCAGAAGCTGTTCAGTCTTGCATGGAAACAAGAAAAATGCCAGCTGGAAGTTATTCTGGCTGGAGAAAGCCACATAGCCTGTGCCTTTCATGTCCAGGAAATCTCAATAGTTTTTGCTCCAGCTAGCTCTACCCTGACTCTTCCAGCATGTCTCCCTCTTGCTGTTCCATGGATCTGCGTGTTACCAATAAAGACAGGGGGAAAAGAGCACTGCCGTAGTCCAAATTCCCTACCTCGAGGAAGAAACAGCCACAACCAGCCCACATCACTTCACTTTTAGCAGCCAGCTGCTTTTCTTCCAGCAGATTGAGATGTTAACTCTGCAGCTTCACTATCGGTCAACATGCCACCAGGCTCTGCAAGGCGCTTTGTGTGTCGTAGACTGAGAGATCTGGCTCTGACCCAAAAGGGCTTTCTCCAGCAACGTGAACGTTTGTTCTCGGGGTTTCTGCCTGACTCTTGTAAACTCCTGTCTGACCCATCTGTCATTTTACACTCTGCGCCTGGTCCTTTAGATCTTGCCTTGCCACATCATATGTAAATTACCCACATTCATGAAACTCCCTACTGGTCATAAAAAATCAGCGTGTTTTATATGGTGGCAGCTGCTCTAATGCAACAAATTATTTTAAGAGCTGTTGAAAATATGGAATTTAGATCAAGTATGCCCTCTAAATGATTCACTGTCTCATTTGTGATTAGTGAAGTAGACAGCTATGCAGTTGTGCTTAAGCTTTAAAGAGTTGTAAATGCAAACTCATGCTTATTTTCCATGATAGTATCCTGGAAATCATTTGGATTCCCACTCAACTCTTAAAAAAACCCCAACAACTGTGTATTCTTTGCCAAAATAAGTCTCAACTAACCACTGCTTCAATCCCCGTATGAAATATCTTTCTAAACATGCCTTGTCTCTTCTTTCCGTATCTCTCATCACCTTATGTTCAGGGCAGAGTCAGTTTTGGTTATTTACCATTCAGTGTTTCTTTTGCTCTAAACCTTCTAAGAAACTGAAACAAGAAAAAAAAAAAATCTACTACTTCTTCACGAGACAAGTCTTTGGCAATGTTGACTGCATACCCCCAGTGAACGGGGATTTGTGCCGAGAAAAAAATTATGAGGTTTAATAATGTTCCCATGTCGTAAACAAGATCTCCTCTGGCAACTGAGTTTCCCACTTGTGCCCTAATTTTTGTAGAGTTTCTGCTTTTTGGTGTCCCACTGTTGCTTCATGTCACAGGTTAAGTTAAATGTTATTCCACAGTTCCTTGTTTGCTTTTGGAGAAACAGTAAGTTTGTGAGAAGTTTCTTGGCAGTTAAATCCTTCACTTCAGGAAGAGAGATCTTCAATAAACAGAGTGAAATATTTTGGGAGGAACCATACTGCTCAGAAGGAGTAGCCATTAGAAAACACAAATACATGCCAATATGATATCTGAAATACTGCTAAAAGCATGTTATTCGGATTTGCTCCAACCCCAGTGGCCCCAGACCTCACATATTACACTTCTCTCAGGAGTCTGGTGAGTGTAGATTATAATCCAGTGATTATACTTCAGTGTACTTTTTATAATCTCTGGGTAATAAAATAAAATTCCTGCCTGGCGCAGTTGCATAGCTGTAACCATCCAGCTGTGTTTACCCTCTGAAAGATCCAAACCAAATTTGCACTGAAAACCTCTAACTGAGATACTGGCGGTATGCAAGTGATGAAGCCAACCATGCAACCCTTCATGTATGGAGGGTTGCTGAGCCCACAAAGCCTTTGTTGCGCAAAATACATTGCATAATAAAGAAAATGCATATATTTGATATGTTTACAGCTGAGTATACATGCAGACTTGCTTTTCTTGATTCCTAGAAAGAATAATTTGTGAGTTTAAATATTGTTTAGCTATTCAGTGCTCTGATTTTAGATAAAGTAACCTTAAATGAATAAAACTTCAGAATAAAAGGGAGAGCCTTGCTCCTGAGATGCACCCAAGATGCGTTTGCCTACCTCAGGAGCGCAAAGGTGATTTCCTTGTTCTGGTACCTTCTACCCCTTGTAGCTCAGAGCAAGCTGGAGCTGATGTCAAGTTACTCAAGTTTATAACCCCTGGCTCTCCTGCCCCCAGTGGGGTTCACTGGTGAATGCTGTGACCATCTGGTTTGTGTGGGTGCGTCTGAATTTTCTTTTAACCCCCAAAGTCAGCAGCTGAGGGTTCACAGTCCACAAGTTTCTGCACAGTTCCAATCACAGGCTCTGCAACGTCTTGTTTTGAAACTCTTTGAACTGATGTGTTGGTGTTTAATTCAATTTTCCTTGCTGTTTCTGAGAATACCACCTCATTTCAGAGGCTGAGATAGTTGTCACGTGCACAGTAGTTTATTTTTCCTTGGTCCATGCTTCTCATGGTGGGTTTATATTATTTTAATGGAAGTTTCATTTTCTTGCTGTTTTTATGTTTATTTTAGTGTTTGTTCAAGTTCATTCAATCATATGTTACTAACAGAAGAGACTTCGTAACATTTATTTGTAATGTTGTTAGTTGTATCAGCTGAGAGAAAAGTGAAGCTGGAGAAAACACTTCTTTTTTTTCTGAACATTTCCTTAAGTAGCATTTGTTCTGCTTGCTTCTGCAAAAGCAGCATTTGACATTACCTGCGTATTTGTCACTGTTTTGTTTCTCTCCAAGTAATTCTTTGTAATATAGCTTACATATGTACTGTCAAATAACTTCAAAATGGCTTAAGATGGTTGTTTTACATTCATAGCTACATGAAATTGAACATTAAAATGCAGGGGAAATTTTTGGAATTGTTTTAGCTAAATCTGTGTTTTTATTTCCCTAAAGTTTCAGACCCAGAGCTTACGTCTCTCAGACTTGCACAGAAAATCTCAGCTATGGAGAGGAATAGTTAGCATTACCTTAATTGAAGGTCGTGAACTTAAGGCGATGGATGCAAATGGACTCAGTGATCCTTATGTGAAGTTCAGATTGGGGCATCAGAAGTACAAGAGCAAGGTAATTTAGCTGTGACCTAAAATGAGCATTGGCTGCCTTTGAAATGTTTTGTCCTTCTTTGTGGTATTTTTTGGCTTGCATGACTATTTAAATAGTGACGGAGATTTATTGTTGTATTAATTAGCTGTCAGAGCACCTGGAGTTTTGTTTAGATGTTTTCTTCTTATTTCATTATAAGTAAAAATAATACTAGATGGGGAAAAATGTAGCACTGAAAAATGCAGGGTGGCAGGGAGGCACACCTGATTTTCCATACAGACTGTGTTGGCTTTTATTTACTGTTATGGGTCATTCGTGACAGGGGAGAGATGTGGAGTGATCCTGACAAGTAGATTCCACCTTTGTGCCTTTATGGCTTGATGCAGGTCACCTCTTTGATCCTTTGTATGGTCTTATCTTCAAACCATGTCATGCTTATATTCTCACTTTCCTCATTCTGTCCTTACAGCAAGTTTCATTGAAGTTTTGTATATGTATGAGCTTAACAGGTAGAGAAGATTGATCGGGGAGAAAATGGTTGTGGAGGCTTGCTTGGCTTTCTTGCTGTTATTTTTTATTTCATTCATCCCTGTTGTTTTGAAAGTGGCTGTTTATGGAAGATGCTGGGACCACCAGTGATGCACATGACCATTCTATCTCAATGGGCATGACAGCCTGTGTGTTTTTCACAGCCAGGCAAAGGGCAAAGTGAGGGAGAGGCCAGGAGCATTTAGGTGCCATGTTTGCGGAACTCTGAGCCCACCTTAGGGCCACTTAATCTGAAATTAGAAGAAATCAAATTTCATGGTTTTGTGACTTACAAATTTTCACGGCATTTCTGTGTTTTAATCGTCTCTGATTTTTCCGTTTTTTCAAGCCAGTTAGAACTGGTGGATGTAGAAACTAGTGATTGCTTCATAGGGAAGGTACGGGATAGTTTCCATTCTTGGTCAGGACACTTGTGACTACTGTGGCTACAGCTTTGGCATTATGGTAGAAAAACCTGCAAGCTTTCTGTTCTGCAGAGCGTGCTCAGAAGTACATGGGCTGAAATCCATTGAAGTTACTTCTTTTGTCAGAAGTAACTGGACTGAAAATGACTGAGAAAGTTACTTTCATCTGAGTTGCAAAGGAAAGGAAGTAAAATATAGTTTTGAAAAAAAGACTATTATTCCATAAAAAGTAAACCGTAGTATCATCTTTCTCCCAGTATTACTGCACCTGGGGCAAGAGGACATGATAAAATTATTTCTGTTTAAATACTTACAGTCACCATCTACTTGTCATTGCAGGTGCTTTGTTTTCCTTTAGGCTCAGACACATAACTTTGCAGCTAACTGTCACATAAGGGAGGGCATAATTATTCTACAGAAAAATGGATCCATTCCCAGGGTAAATCCTTTGTTCAGAAGGCTTTTGAAGGTGACAGGCTGCAGGATTTTGGAGGTTGCTGTTATGTCAGAGAGACATGAGAGAACTGGCCAGTAGTCTTTTCTAATTACTATTTTTTAATTCTCACTGCTTAAGATACTCGTACTGCAAACAGAAGAAACTTCCTGAACAGACTCTAAAGATCAAATTAACAATTCAAGAAAGAGTATGCCTGCACAATGCAATATGACTTTCTTGTTGCTCTCCTTTCAGATTGTGCCAAAAACTTTGAATCCTCAGTGGAGGGAGCAGTTTGACTTTCATCTCTATGAAGAACGAGGTGGAATTATTGATATTACCGTGTGGGACAAAGATGCTGGCAAAAAGGATGATTTTATTGGCAGGTTTGTGCAATTACAGCCTTCTTGTTCCCTGGGGATGAGAGCAGATGATTAAAATGAGCCTTGCCGTTGAAACTATTTCTTATGACCATTTGTTCTTGCCTTTTTTTTTTTTTTTAAAGGTGGAGGAGGATTTTTTACAAAGTATCAGTACAGTTTGCTGCATTGATGTAATTCTTTACTTTGATGGTGTAAAATAAATTTTATTGACCAGTAGGTGGCACCTTTTACCAATTGATAGACACAGGTTTTCCAAAATGAAAATTCCACTTTTAGACCAATAATCAAGATGCAGGAGGTTCCATGCGGCAACGTCCGGCTTGGAGGAGGAATAACTCTCGTGACTTGTAACAGGTGCATAAGACCAAATTTATGTACTTATTTTTTAACCTATTTGGTAAATGAAATGAGAGTCTTGAAGGACTACAAACAGCTTTTGGGGCAAAGAAATAAGATCATTCACCTAATTAATTTTCAGGAAAAGTGGATCTTTGGGTTCTGTCTTAGAGTTCAAGAAATGTTATAAATTTGTGTGGTTATGCTCCGTTTTACTGTGTAGGAAGAAGAAGGATGCTCATGTTTTTTAACAATGGCGTTAGCTGTTAGCTAATATGGGAAAAAACTGTCTTGTGCTTACAGATACTACAAAGTAGGTGCTATTTGGAAAGCTCAGATATTTTCATCATAGTTTAATTGATATCCATACATTCATAATAATAGTAAGTATTATTAATCCTATGTAGTTTGGTTGCTTGTTAGAATATTGGTTGTATGTGCTTTCACTGGGACGTTGATACTATTAACTAGTAGAATTACTTTTTTGGTAGTTAAAATCAGTAATGGAAATCCCACAGGCCAAGCCATGTGCTTTTGTTGTCAGTGTGGTTAATGTTTCTATTGACCTTTTCCTCCCTCTCGTTCTGTTTAGGGTAATGGCTTTCTTTATCAAATTAAATCAGTCAGGTAATATTCTGTGTTTATTTCCTACCATAAATTGTGGGAACTGAGAATACATACAGAGTCTGTAGCAAGCAAACAGCTTTAATATCGACAAAACCACTTTTCTGAAGTATACACAGTAGGATTTTATTTTATATGATGAAACCCTGTGGATGGGGTGAAATGTTTATATGTGAAGTTTACACTGTATTTTTTCCCTTGCTTGATTTCAGTCAGCGCATATGGTAACAATAACTATTTTTCTGAAGTAACATAATCATTTAGTCCTGTGTCAACACATGATATACCTTGGGAAATTATTCCTATTTTCTTCTTAACTTTAACCTTCCTATCCAAAAGGTGGTGACATTCTGAGTTTTCATGTGTGGTTTTTCAGAACACTGTCATCAAAACAGCACTTATGTTGTTACTGTTACCAGTAATTATAAAGTCTTTTTAAGAGCATTGCATAAAATAAAAGACACCATTTTTGCTCCAAGGGGCTTGAAACCTAAATAAGAATGTGATAGAGAAATCAGAGAAGGAAAATTTGTAACTCCAAACACATGAGCTGCTTAGGTAGCTTTTCAGAAACCTGAAGAAATTACATATCTTAAGTATGTGTCTATTTCTTTCTAGTAACTGCATGCTATTATGCAAGTAACAAATGATTTCTACATTTTATTTAGGCCCAAAAAATTTGATAGCATGAGAAATCTTCGTTCTAAAAAGAATGCTTGAAGTTTTTAGCATTTTTCAGTGGGAGAACCTTGTTTTGTTTTGTTTTCTATCATTTTCTTAAATAGATGTAATTCTTGTATATACCAAAAAAGCTGCTCCTTGGACAAAACTAATCTATACTGCTTCTGCAGTACATAACTGATTTTAACAAAAAAATCAGTGGTATTTTTCCTGAAACCTTGCTGCTCTTGATTTTTGTGACCTCTCTGCTGTCAGTGTATATGTAATCCCTCTTCAGTTTGTCCTTTCAGACACACTCTCATTTCACCTTCTGTTGGTACCTTATCTCTGGATAATGCAACCTGCCAACAAATTCCTCTCCATGAAGATTTCCATGAAAAACTTTGTCATTTGTCAAGCTCAATCTGAATACAAAAATAGGTCTTAATATTCCCCCTCCCTGATACTCTTTTCCAGTCACTGTGGATAAAAATCACCGACATCTGACAGCTCCACTTTACATTGACCTCTCTTCCCCAGTTTCTCCTTTCGAGGCTGCCTCTAAAAGCTGGAAATACTTTGGTACAGACACTACAGACTTGCTCTGTGTGTGTGTGTGTGTGTGTGTTATGCTAAATGTATATTAATTTTGAAAAGCATGACTGAGTTGTGCTCCATGACTAAGGCTTTGTGGCTGTCAAGGAACACGTAATAAATTGAATATTTTGATTCAGGTTCCAGGAAAAGTGATAATGAGGCTGTAGGAGGAAAACAAAAGACTTCCTGGTAGTATTCTAGCATTGCTCAGTGGTAGAGAGTAATCCCTTTCATCTTACCATGATCTTCCTGCTTTCTTGAATAATGTGCAAGAAGCAGCTGTTGTATTATATAGGAATATTTTTGTTAAATGCAAATGAAAACAATTATTTCTTGAAGACATCCTGCCTGGCCAAAGTTTGGTTTGGGGGAAGCCATGTGTGACAGAAGAGATCCTCTAATTGGGGGAAATAGCAGACCAAATTGAGAAAGCAGAAGAAAAAGTTTGTTTAAGGAGCAGTTCTCACCTGTCATCCACAGCGTTGGTTTTTATGTGTCCTCCCTATTCATCTGCTTGCAGAGCGCTCATGAAGGTCAGCAGGATCTCCTGTGCAAAATAGGCGTTATCAAGTTGCTTTGCCAGGGGATCTCTTTGAAGAGTGCCATCCCTAAAACTGGTTCAGCAGTTCCAAACTGAGCTGGCTATGGGAGAACAGGGTGGCTGGGTGGAAGGTTGAAGGGACTCCAGGTTCCTCCTGGAAAACAGCATGGGAAGCCCCCTTGAGTTGAAATGTTCTTACCCTGCTAAGCTCTGTAACTTGCAAATTTTATTCCAAAGCAGAATGTCATAACTTCTCCTGGAATGATACTCTGTCTCAGCTGCACTTCAGTGAAATAAAAGAAGTGGGAAATCAGGAACGTAGACTTCTGTGGGCCCTGCCTGTGTCATCATACTCGTTAGGCTGGAGCATGGTAAGGGCCAGGGTGAAGCTGGGAACGTGACAAGGTATCGATGGCATGTGTGCTCAGACTGCGAGGGCTTGGGCTTGCAATCCTTTGTTGAGGGCAGGAAGATGAAGGAAGGATGTTCGAGAAGGCTGGAGACATTGGAAGGTGAGATTCTGGCTTTGGGGTGGCGTGACAGGAGGAGGATGGAAGTGGAAGGGGTGGCTTGTTAGAGGGAGGAAGGTAACAAGACGGTGGTCTGTCTTAATGATAGTGACAGCATGGCATCCTAATTAGGAGAAGGAAGAGGAGAAGGGTACGTTGTCACAGAACTAGCATAAAGCTCCGTCTTCACCTTGGTGCCCAGGCATGTTCAGTATGGCGGTTCCTGAAATGAGATGCTGACTGATTGATTTCCATTCTTTGAGCATTATGTGTTTGTAATATTCATTTGAGTTTCAGTTGTATGCATTCTCCATGAGAGTTTAAAGGATGTAGCACCTTGTGAACTTCCACCTTAAAATACCCTAAAAAAACCCAAATCCTAGAACCATTTCAATGTTTATTTTGGGATTTCAAAAGCCTGTAAAAAGACCTCATACAAAAGCCTCGAGGAAAATATATTTCTGATCATATGCTGATTTGTAGGAGGAAACATTGGGCTTGGCCAGAACTGAGTTTCATCATGCAAGGGATTAAATTCTGGCATTCTTCTGAATATCATTTTTTAAAAAAAAACAAGTTTCCAGGACCAAAGACATGAGGTCTAGAAGTTCTTTTTTCGGAAAGCACCAGCAGTTAGAGCCACAGGGGCAGCCTTCTTGCATTCAAATAAGCATGTGGACTTGCATGAGCAGTATTAGTCGTTACTTCATCTGATAAGTAGAAATACATATGTATGTGTGTATATTGTTCAGTTTGAGTACATTTAATATTCACATAATTTTGCTATGAGTAAATCATTTCTCTTCCATATTGAGTCAATATACTTCTGTGATTAAAAACATATATGGCAGTAAGTTTATGTAGGTAATACTAAGATCAAAATGAAGGTGAAATGATTTTAATCTTCATGTAATTATTTAACTTTCTTATCATCTGCGTTTTTGAAGGCGATCCTGACTGTCACCTTTACGATAATCAGCTAATAAATCCTCATGATTGTTACACCTTTATGCATAGCAGTAATCTGAACAAATTGGCTGCTGACAGCTGCAATAAATTGCCAAGAATGAGTGCTGTCAGAGAACAAGTTGTTTCTGTGAACATACAGGATAAGTAAATCCCATGTCATGCAGTTTTATTCAGCTGAAGTTATTTGCAATCCAGTACGGCAGGATTTATAGTATTATTTATTGGTATGAAAAATGCGTGTTTATCTTTAAAATGGCATTGACTTTTACTCATATTTTGTGCCAGGAAATTACTGTTGACTTCACCTGTATCTATTTTCATCAGTGTTTATAGATGCTACTATCTCTTTTCCCATCTGATGCAAATTAAGAACAAAAGACCTTGTGTATAGTATATTCATTAAAGCTATGTATTCATTTTTATCTGTAGAAAACTGAAATGTCCCATAATCTCTCTGAATATTGTCATGAAAATTCAGATCAATTTTGTGTGTGCATGTGTGTATGGGTATGCACCATATAATGGATGTTACAAAATACAAAAGTTAAAATATTGAAAATTATGTATTTAGGTTTTCAACACCTAATCTGCTGTGTCTGCTGTGTTTAGTTTTTTCATAGTAATGAAGCCATAGAGGGTTGTTTGGGTGCACATAAATACAACCAATATGTGACCTATGCTGCTGCATTATTAATTTGAAAGCACAGGGATGCACTACTCAAAGTTCTAAACTGAAGTGGGATTTTTATATAAAATATTTATGTCTTTCTCAGTTTCATTTTTTCCCACTGAAATTTATGTAATTTCACTATGAGAGACTGAACATTGTCAGAGAGAACTGAGTGGTGCTGTAAAGCTATGTATGAGTACTCCAACATGCATATAAAGTTGAGTGAAGGACACTAAATATGCTACTGCTAATGTTTCTTCCCAGACTTTTTCTAGAGACGTTGTGGACACTGTGATTTATATTGAAAACCTGGCAATTTTCTTTTTTAAATATTGTTGCCCAAGAAAGAAGTTTTGAATAGTAGCTGTGAATGCCAGTGTTAATATTGAAATTGATGAGTCTTGAAGTTTTCTCAGTTGTCTATAGAGACAAAATGGGTTCCTCTGGAATTCTAAGTAGTACTTTATTATGCTAGACTTTCAAGTATTTTTTTCACATGGTGGTTTGAAAATTTCTGTGTGTTGAAGTAACGTTGGAAGGATATATTATTTTCAAAGTTCAAACATAATGGTCAATACGCTATTGTAATTTGAGTTTTGAACTGTGTGCACATGTGAATTAGAGAGCAATTCTGTGCAAACACAGACAAGCACACAACCAACATCCTGTGTGTATAATAGTTGGTTGATTATACATGATGACTAAAGTTAAATTATTGCAGATGCATTTCTCTATGTAAAATGAAGGTTTTGCCTTAAGCATTAAAGTCTAAACCTGCCCTTGACAAACCCTGAGATGTGCTGAGCCGTCTCCATTTCTGATTGTTGTCAAAGGGAGTTAGATGTCAGTACTGCATCTCGAAATTTGGCTTTCAGGTATTCCACACCTTATTTATCAGTATCTCTGCACATTTTAGCCTCTTCCATTAATGCAGAGGCACTGCTGTTCTGCTAGAAAGATGGAAAAGGTTCCATTTTGGCTCACAAATCTTCAGTAACTTTCTTTTACTAAATATTTCATGATTTACAACTCTTACTGACAGTTATTGTCACATAATATTGCGAAATTGGTAGTATTCCCCAATGTATTCTGAAAAACAATGCTGCACACAAGCTGGACGATGTTTATGGATCCTTCTTCTGACCCTCTGTCTCCCACGTATGGAAATGTACTCCACTACATTAAGTAAGAGTGGCAAAGTAAGAGGAAGAGAGAAGGAAAAGAGGAATGGCTGCCTAGCTATGAGGAGCATGACAGTAATTGTAAAAAGCGGTTAGGGGTGTAGATAAGGGTTTGTGGGGCTTTCTGGAATGCGCAGGTTGGAGCTGTGTGAAAGCACTCGCTAAGTTTCTTGGACCAACTAATGAGGGGAGAACCGTGCAAGAAGACATGATGTTCATCAAAGCAAGAGACTGGTTTAGGAGAGGAAAGCGTTAATTTTGCTGCAAAGAAATTGCACTGGTGACAGCACTAACAGTGCATGTCTGTAGTGTATGGCTGTGCCACAGGGACAACGTGGGAAATATCACGTCATAAAACATCGGCGAGTACTTTTTCCTGTCTACACAGTTTCAAAAGTGAATCTGTGGTTTTATTGTGAAGAGCTGTGCTTAGGAAAATGTTAATCGGTCATTTCAAAAGCCATCAACAGGATTCTGTGGCGTGGACCATATTTCTTTTAGCAAGCAATAAACACTTGTCTGTATTCAGGTGTTGCTCGGTGACCGGTGAGATGGTCCCGTATTTCATGCAGCTCTCATATTCCCGTTACCGAGACTGACTTAACCCAAACGGCAGGGCTCTTCCCTGCTTTCTGCGTCTTGCGGCACAGCACGTTTCCCAGGTCCTGCTTGATCTCTGTGGCGAGGCAGCGCTCTCCCAGCTTGCCGGGGATCCTCTCCAGCTTCCCGAGCTCGCCACCGCGCTCCCCCTCAGTCTGTGTCCTACTTAGCTGAGCTGCAGCCTCCAGCTCCTTTGGGAGCTTTCCTCGTTTTCAGTCTATCGCCCCTATCCACCACCTATCACAAGCGCCGTGTGGGGTCTGTCATTTTATCTCTTTCTCGTTATCTTTACACTTAAAAATGCCGTGCTCTGGTTCTTCCAAGAACTTCACGTTACTGCAGTCCTGTCTTTCTGAGCCGTGTCATTTTCTGCCGGTGCTTTGCAGAATTTCCCCTCTCCGTTTGTTTCTTGATTTTACTGGAACATTGTACTCTGCTCATAAAGGATACGGAGTCTCACAAATTGTAGCAGTTCATGCCTCGCTGCTTCTGATGTGTGTCCAGCTCAGTTCTAATTGCAGAATCTCACAGTTTCCTCTCCTTGGCATCCTTTGGAGCAGCATAGACCTGGATCACAGCGGAGTTAAAAGGCTGTCTTCCTGAACAAGTCATGATGATAATTAAGTTGCCTGGGTTGTAGCCAAGTGGTGCTTTTCTGTCCCTATCACTTAGGATTGTGCCAATTCCTCTTTTATGCTTTATTTTGTCATGTGAGAAAATGATCTCGCTATCTGCTGTCTCTCCCTTGCCTGGCCACCTGGCTTTTAAGAGGCCTTCTATGTCATGTTGCTACCTTTGTAATTCATTCATTAGCAAGGATATTTCACCAGGGTGCCAACGTGGTCTTACATTCCAGGTTCTGTAAGAACTAGAGAGGGGAGGTGATTTTTACCTCTTAGACATGCTGATAATAAAACACTACATATAGTTCTGGCTTCCACACTTTAAAAAGGATGCAGGAGAATTTCACTGGATCAGAAAAGTTACAAAAAGTCATTTGAGGGCTGTAGGAGATGTGTTCCAAGGAAATGTATAGGGAGCTGAAGGTATTTAGCATATCAAAAGGAAGATCAAGAAGAGATATGATTATGGTGTATGAGTACCTTCACTAGAAGAAAATAGAGAGCACTGAAGGCTTTTTCAACCGAGTAAAGAAAGGCATAAAAAGAACCAAAGGCCAGATATATTCAAATTAAAAATAAATCAGAAATGTATTTCTAACAGTTTGGGCGATTAGCACACTGAACACAGTTTCAGAGAAGTGGTGGATTCCCCTTGAATCTTCAAATCTTCCTCCATGGGAGCTGTACCCTGTTTCTGCAGCAACTTATCCATGATACTTTGGCACATGAGCTTGAGGCACTTGCGTGGTTTTTTTCCCTTCTTATCTCTCGAGGCCTGAAAATCCAGATCCACCCGGTGCCTGATAATGTTGATATGCAGAGGTGGTCCAGGGGGACATGCCTCCGTGCCTCTTCCCGAGGGGTCAGCCAGCCGGGGGGATCGTTCCAGTGCCCACCGCTCCTGATGCTGACAGAGGTGTGCGCTGAAGGGACCATACAGCGCGGGCAGCGGAGTAATGCAAAATACTCAAACTGCACTAAACACTGAAATTCCCTGATACGTGATTTATAGCCATGCCTGAAAATCTGTCAATGGATTAATGGCTATTTTTGCCATCATTTTCCTGGCTGACCTCTTCACAGGTGGAGAACTTCTTCTTCCAGCAGCCGCATGTAAATCGTCATTCCATAAGAAACTCACTTGTCCAAAATTACTCTTTTCCTCCTGCTTTCAGTATGACAGCCGCTGGTCATACGCAACTTACGGCCTTCTCAAAATGACTGTAATTTTTCATGGTCCTCAGTTTGAGAATACGGGACAAAATTTCTACCACCACAATGCTCATTCTGCACCACTTTCTGGTTAACATTGAAGTTCACCTTCATCCTCAAAGCATCTTTGTTCTCCATGGAAACAGTTGTAGGTGACAAATGTCTTTTAAGAGAACATCTTAACTGATGTAAAAGTCAGCATTGCTAAAGCTTTAAAGCTTGGAATACTTGTATATACTATCAGTAAAATGTAGAGGGGCATTGTCAACTTGAACTTTCCGAAGCTATTTATCTTTACAAGTATTTTGTTAACTTCAGTGCTTGTAAGGAAATCTAATCCAAAAAGGAGTTTTGTGGGTTTCCTACTGATGTCTGTAAAGGTTATTCTAGGGTAAGGTTAGTGCTTAGGTAATACCTTAATAAAACCAGGCTTCCTTCACCATTTTGGTCCCTTGCAAAGATCTGTTGAGGGCAAAGTAGATGTAACAAAAAATGTTTTAATTTTTTTGCTGGAAAATTTGGTGTGAGAGCAAACAAAGCTGATTTTTTTTTTCATGAAAAACTCAACTATTAATGGAAAAAAATAGCAATTTTTCTTACAGTGTCTGTAAATTGCAAAGTTATCTTCCAACTGAAGTGCATGTGCCGCCGATGTGCCCACCTTGTGCTGAATGCTCCTTGAGCCTCAGCACCTTTGAGTTAGACACGTGAGCTGCATCTCCTGCGAGGCCAGAGGAGGGGACTTGGTGCAGAATGAGAAATGTGCTTTCATCTCACCGTGGATGCAGAGAGACACTCTTAACCTAGATTTTCATAAAGTGCAATAGTGACACTCCTTAATGGAATAACCGTAGTTTTTTATCAAATTATCTGAAGGCCCTTTGGAGGATATTTCTCCTGTAAAATGGTTAAGGCTTTCACTGGAAAAAGCTTTGAGATCACCCCCTACCCTTTGTATGATTTTAGGAAATAACAAGCTGGTGATAGGCTGTTCATGGAGATCTATCAAGCAGACAATAGAGATATATTTCTCACGTAATCTATTCTAGATGTGGTGCTATTAGGAATATTTTATAGCTGTAGGAAAGGTGCATGGGTAAAATCAAATTGTCAGTTGCTTCTTTTAGCCTAAATAAAAAATAGCATGGACTACTAATGTTGCAAAAGTGCTGTAGCTTCAAGAATTGGAGAACTTGGAGCTTGTAGCTCTGATGTAAATCCTGTAATTTTACAGTCCTTGCAGTTTTCTGATGCATGGAGGGGTTTTTTGTTGCAGTGGCGGTAGCTTTTGTTGCCTGTTTTTGAGTGAGGGGTGGATTACTTCTGCTTTACTTGTATCATAATGACTTTCTGATTCTTTTACTGACTTTAAGAGAGTTTGGACTGGAGCTTTCAATGATTATTCGTTAAAGTTGCAATATTGTTGCAGAGACGTATTTTTGAGGGGTATCTGTTTTGAAAGAAATTATCAAACAATATTTAACACCAGGGGCATCTTAACTTACCCTAGCTTTGAATGCTTCATTACAGTATTTGTTATCTCAAGGAGGGCTTTATACTTCTCACTGCAGCCTAAATAAAAATTAGACAGCCTATGTACATGTACAAACACTTGTATTGACCATCAGCCTGCACTGAAAGCAACAGCTTTAGTCTTTCCTTACTGTTGTTAATTTCTCGCTCGTTATCATCCAAAGAGTTCAAAATAAAAGTAAACATTAAGCTCAGAATGCTATGTCAGTTAGAAATTTTTTTCATTGTGAAATAATTGAACATTGTTACTGTATGAGCTTTGCAGTAGTTTAATTTTGACAGCTGCACAACAGACAGTAAATGTTTAAAAAAAAAATTAAAAAGAAATTTTCCTGCAGCAAATCTAATCTGCCTGTGATAGCACAGTGCCCATTTTATGAGGCCACATTTATTCTCATAATTGGCTATTTCCTGTCCTTAAATGCCTATTTATTCATGTCTGCCACCTTTTTCTCAGTTTATTGGCCCTGCGGTCACCACATTATCTTTCTCTTCAAAATCAATTGACATTTTATGAAAAGAGTTTGCTAGATGTTTAGTTTAGTGAGGGTGGCATATAGAACATGTGCTTGTCACATTAAATAATTGCTGTTAAAAGTAGAGTATTCAGTGGCTTAACTATATGTACAATATATTCATTTACTTTATTTCAGTATTGTTATTGTTTTTATTTAGAGTAATGAATTGGCAGAACATTATTGGAGGATGCTCTAAGTAGAAGTATTCCAAATAGTGCTTTTTCACAGAAATTCCTGTGCAGTGCAAGCTAGCATTGCATTTGACACAGGCGTTGAATTTCTAGACATGCTTGGAGTTGCGGTCTAGGGAAGCTGAAACTTATGAATTATACAAATTAAAATATTAAAACTTGTAAGCTGCGCACAGACTAATTACTAACCCTAAGGTATTCTTGCTTTAATGATGGTCAGCTCTTTGTTAGCAGTGATACTGTTTTTCCTTCCATGCTCTGCCTTTCATTTTTTAAGGTGTTGCAAAGCTATTTCTGCTGCCTGGCACATATGAAGCCATTCTTCATTAGTTCAGTGTATGGTACAGCCAGGGTTATTCAGAAAGGGATCAAGCAAGGTAGATTGGCTTCAGCCACTCTGCGCAGTTATAAGCAGTCTCTGCTCATTACAACGTGAGACATCTTATTATATAGGAGGTTGTGGCATCAAATTTTATCCTGGATGCCTGCATGAAGCTTTGACCCTGAGCCACGCACAGCTTACTGCAAGAGAGCTGAGCCTTTTGGGTGGTGCTCAAGTCGTGTTTTTCTATGCTCAGTCATGTTAACTCCATCACAATTAAGTCCACACAGATTTTTTCTTTTTAAGAGAGGATTTTTACTCTTGTTAGATGAATGGTATCAAAAACATTCACATCAAAACTTATGTTTTGTGCTTATACAAGTGGTGTAATTAAAAACTACAATTTGCATCTGAAGCTGGATTTTTAAAATTCTCTTTGACTGCGTTCAGGTAAGGCATATTAGCTAACCTTGTTTCTAGTGTATGTTCTTTTTAATATTTATTGTTCACACACATAACAGGTTGTAGCTTTGGGAAAAAAAAAAAAAAAGTCAAGCAAGAGCCATGGGTTGAAGCTGAAGAGAAATCCTTCCAGAAGCTGGGAAGGAATTTCTACTGATTTGTTTTTTTGTCCAGCTGAATGCAAGTAAGCCAATGTGCTCTTGTTTGATGTGAAGAAAACCAGGTGCTGATGGAGAATGTTTGTTTCTAGGTGCCAGGTTGACCTGTCGACCCTGAGTAAAGAACAAACCCACAAGTTGGAGATGCCACTGGAGGAGGGAGAGGGCTGCCTGGTGTTGCTGGTCACTCTCACAGCCTCAGCTGCGGTCACTATCTCTGACCTCTCCGTCAACTCCCTGGAGGACCAGAAGGAGCGAGAGGAGATACTGAAGAGATATGTATGGAGTTCTTCTCTTTTGCCCTTTGTTTGAAAATGTTTGCTTGTATAAATAATAAGTATCGGGTGGGGGGAATATCTAAATATATCCATTATATCCTTATCATGCTCAGACAATGATAATCATTTAAACGTGTCAGTAATGCTATTACGGCTGGTACAGGTAACATCAAGAAGGCTACAAATCCTCCTTATTTTTTATGTCGTAATTCAGCTATTTGATATGAACATGTGACATGAAGAAGTTAATTTTACTGCCTTGCAGATAGTTTTTACCCAGCACAAAATAACTAAGGGGTCAGTCAGTGACTGTACAGGTTCTAGTGAGTTTTTGTGCCAAATGGTTTGAGGTGCCAATAGTTTTTGGCTTTTTGTTGATCATCTGCTAAGGGGCAAGAAAACTTTATTTTTTGTCTGCACATTAGAGGCCGGAGCAATATTTTGTATCATCAAAATAATTGTTTTAAACAATATTTCCATTTCAAAATATTCTTTAGCAAATTATTTTCATTTCCCAGCATCCTCACATTACACAGAATCTGTGTAGTTTTATCAAAGGAACAGAGAGGGGAGCTCTTACTCCAGCATTTGCTAATACCTAAATCAGTAAAAGTAACTGTCTCACTACACAGGGAGAAAGAAAAAAAAAAAAAAAAAAGCTATTTCCACTTAAAATTACAAAGCTTTTATTGTACAATGCTGCCAGGTGTTTAGAAAGGCTTCTCTAGACACTCAGCCGTTAAACCAAGCTCTGACTAACAAAGAGCCGCTTAATTTTTTTTAGATTTTAAAATATTCCTATTTCATGACTGACATCCTTTCAATAACTGAATTTAATAAAGATGTACCTTATCAGGCTGTGCAGATAACATGAAGTGCTAGTACTAATGCTGTACAATATTCTTCAAACAGATTAGCAGGATGTGCGCTTCAGCAAATTTATTCTGGCTATCTCCACTGAATCAGCTGTCTGCTAATGCTTGTACAACTCATACACCAATAGTGTTATCATAAACACAGTTTAATAGAGGTGACTTAGTGAGGCTAAACATAATATTCCTAAACCAACTGAGAGCTAAGGTATTGTGCACCATCTTTGAAAAATAATTACAATTAAGGGAGTTATTGCACATTTTTGAATCCACCAAGACAGTCTGTGGTTGTCAGAATAGATCTTTATAAATATAATAAATTTCTGATGGATACGTTTTTGAGGTGACACACTTCTTGCTAGCAAGTGCAACAATACCCTATTTCTGTGGATTATTGTGTGTGATGATATGGCAGTCAAGTGATACTGATGGTTTTGATAATTTAGTCACAGTATAGAAACATGTTGCGACTGTGTATTATTAATCGGTTTTTCTAAATTCTCAATTTTTTGTCCCCGGTGTAAAGCATAATTATGTGGTGTAAGATTGATCTATTTATTTCCATTTCTTACATATTCATGGATATGTGTCTTTTCTTATATTTACATTACTGTATGCATTTGAAAACACTTATATTTTTGGAAGATGTTCATATTGCAGAGGCATGGATTTCTCATTATGTGTTTTTGAAAATTGTAGCGTTGATATACCTTTTTGATAATTTTACTGTTTTTATTAAAATGACTGATGGGCAGCAGAAGAAAGAAATGACAAGGATTAACGAAATTCAAATAGTTTATTTTCACTGATGTTTCATTCGTCTTTGGTATCCATATCTCTACTTGAGAACCGATACAAAGAGTATGCAATTAGCAAGATGTAGCGTTACCCATTGAATGCCTGTATTTTGGGGTTTATTTTTTGTCCTCTTAAAAAATCTAGCTTCCATTTGAGAAATGTATTTTGCACCCTTTCTGCAGCCAAAAACAGTTAATGAGCTGACCTTGCCATCAGATCAAATAGCCTTGGAAAATGACTCTATTACTGTCATTTAACCATTTGTAGCTGAACATCAGAGCCTTACAAATTAAACAGGCATTACTGTTTGAACCATTATTTTACCACAATTGTCTGAAAAGATTAATTCCTTTTGGGGTGAGGAGGGGGGCGCATTAATGGGTACAGACCAAGAGAGATTGTATGACCTTTTCAGAACGGGTGTGCTGAACCCGCGGTCCCCCTTGTCACAGTTTAAAAACCAGAGGAGCTAGTTTAGAGAAGAAGTTGTTAGCATTCCATTTTTATTATGACATTTCACAGTCATCCGATTTAATGTCCCTTGACCAGATTGTCCACCGTGAGACGATGGGCTTGAAATGTTATTTAGAGCATTGATAAAAGGTGAGCAGTTCTAAGATGACAGCGAGTCATAAGGCTGGTGGTGTGACATTAATTTTCTCCATAACAGAGATGGAATAAGACGTCATGGTGACAAGCTGTCAATCAGTACTGGCCCCTCAGTGTATCTCGATGCCATAGGATGGGGTATTGCTTCTCCCATAATAGAGCTGAACTGAGATGCTCTCCCTGACAGCTGCTGCAGCCATACAGAAAATATATTATACAGCCTTTCATTAAAAAAATAAAGAGGACTCATCTCCAGAGCATTTCAATCTTTTCCCATCTATTGAGGGCTGAAAAGATTCACAGCAAATCACGGATTCCTCTGCTATGGAAATTTCAGGCTTCAGAAACCATGCGGGTTTTGAGGCCTTCAACAATAATCACAAATAAGAAGACAGAATATCATCTGATAAATCATTACTTAAAGTTATGTATTTAAAGTAATGTATTAAAGTCATTTGCTTCTCCCAGAGTCTCTGCCGTGGCATTGTATACATTTTCAGCAGTCTCCACAGTCACGATGTGCAGTAAATGAATCTAAGCCAGCTGACTTGCTGGAACTAAAAGTTAAAAATAATTATTCTGCTGCATACCAACAAAGGTAGCGAAGTGAAATACAGCACTGTTGCCTTTTTGCAGAATGAGCTTACCGGGATGAAATTTGGAAAAAAGGGGACTGTTCGGCATTGCAGGAAGGGGGGCAGTTGCTTGGCTCGCTCTGTGTTTGGTTTTTGCTTTGTTTTCTTTCTGCAGCCTGGTGTTTGTTTCGGTCATTGGGAAAGTTGGGTGTAATGTGGAAACATTTTTGTAAATCTTTTCACTTTCATCATGGTATTAAGGCAGAATTATCTCTGTTGTGGTACCAGTTCTGATAAGAAGCTTCCAAACCTTGATCATTATTGTAATAAATGAGGGATGGTGCCAACATGCTTTTGAATTATAGCAGAGCTATCCGTAACACTGTCTCTGCCACCCTCAGCCTGTAAGCACATAAACAGGGGACTGAGCGTGCACTGATTAAAGTTGACCATCAGAATTTTTAAGCCATGTTTCTGATGATTAACATACTAAAAATGGTAAAAATTTATTAGCCATTATCCTGTGATAACATGCATGCATGTATTTGTACGTAGGTAGCATGTGGGGCACTGCACTTACCTGGATTCCACAGTTCAGTATACCAAGGTCAAACCTCCGCTGTAAACAGTAAATGGTCAGTTGGGGCTTGTGAAACTAATATCAGAGTGTGATTTAACTGTTAGAATTGTCTTATTAATAAAAAGACAGGGATGCATATTATATGTCTAACATTTTAATGGGTAGATTATCTATGCATAAACATGTTGTAGTTTTTGCGAGCTGACATTTAATATTTCATTTAAGCATCACCTCTGGTTTTCAGATCAGTGATGTAATTTATTCTGGTTTTCCATAACAGTCGATTTTGCCTTCATAAATTAAAGAATTGTTGGCTTCGTGTTTTACCTGATGTTTGCATTCTCTAGAAATCTGGACATTATCAAAAGCAGTGGAAAAGGTTTCACCTGCACTGCATTAAAATTTTAGAAAAGGCCACAGGCATTAAATGCATTAGTCCAGATTTTAAAATACTTCGAAGTAAAGGTATGTGCTAGTATTTATGAAGAAGGTTTGCAAAGCCAACCAAAAATTAGGCCACATACATATATGATTTAAAATGGATTTGAAAATATAATTTTAGTCTCCTCTTTTGGAGTTCCTCTTCTAGTTATCTGAAAACTGAATTATTATGCCAGGTTTGTTATTAATTGATTGCAGATTCAAAGTTGCATTAGATGTTCTGTCATTTTAAATTCTGCAACTTTTAAATTATATTCAAAGTTAGAGCTTGAGAGTTTTAGCATATAACACCTAACTGGTGCAATACTCCCACTTTGTTACTTCTAGTTATTTGAAAAAAGAGCAGCAACAGAACACACTTTCCAAGCAGCTTTCTAAAATGATGTTGGGTGAATAAATATGCAAGTGTTAGTCTATTCTTTAATTTTTTCATCCTCTTTTTAATATATGTAAATATTGCAGAAATTTATGTTTAAAAAAATTAATGATTTATAGTAAGAGCTTTCTGCCATGGAATTGGAACCATCTTTTAATTCATGCTTTTGATCTTTTTTGCACGTGATTATTATGAAAATTAAGTTGTTACAATACTCTTTTGATTGTTTTTACTCATATTATCTTGCAAGCTATATGCAAGCTTATATATACATGTATACTATATGCAAGCTTGCATGTAATGGTCAACTATAACAAATAAAATATTGGCCTGAAGTCACTGTTCAAAATATTATTGGAGTCATCAAAGGGAAAATGTGAACATAGATCTCACAAAAGTATTCAGGGAGAGGAAGTGTTTTATTGTTTGTATTAATTTTGTTAATACACTGCTATAATTTAAAATTTTGATGGGCAGTGGTTCATGTACTAATAGGGGTTTAATTCAGTAGAATTAGTGTTATATAATCATTCATATTCTGATTTTTCCTTTGCATTTTTCATTGGTAAGTTGCAAAATACTGAAAGAAACACTGACAACTGTACACTCTTCAGAAAATAATGTTTAAAAGTATGAATACATTAGCCAGAATTACACTAACTTGTATCTGGGCTAGGGAGGAGACTACTAATATTGCTTTTGATTTGTTGTTTTTGCAATCCAGAATTATTTTTCTTTTTTCTATTTTTTAGCGTCCAATGATGATGTTCCATAACCTGAAGGATGTGGGATTTCTTCAGGTGAAGGTCATCAGGGCAGAAGCATTGATGGCAGCTGATGTCACAGGCAAGGATTCATTTAGTTTCTGTGACAGTAAATATCATAGTAAGACTGGGCCTTTTTAGAAGTGAAAAAAAATACGTTTAAAACAGAAGTTTATCTGAAGATTATTTTCGGTTTACACAGTCTCACCTCCTGCTCATTAAGGAAGAAATCCGCACACAAACAAAACTTTTGTAAGCAAGGCTGCAAGTCATTCTAATGCTAGCAGAGCCCTATGTAGGTTATTTCTCAGAAGGGTAAAATATATGTTTTTCTCCATCAGAGTTCCTGGAAAAAATACGTAGAAAATACTTCTTTTTCTAGTAGATAAATATATACAAAATTATCCAAATTAAAGCTGAATTCCAGAGGACAAGGCGAATGAAAGGTGCTAGACTTAGAGACTACTTCAAAGTTGTTGCCAAAAGAACTGCTTGATATCTGCCAGATATTTAGCAAGACTGCTGTTGGTTTCAGATATTTCAAATAAATGCAGTTTCCCATAACTACTGCTTATCTGTTTAAGAAGGGAAATAAGAAGAATCTTTTTTTTATTTTCTATTTTATGTGAAATAAGCAGAATGGATAATTTAACCTTTTGCTTTTCAAAATAAAGAAAAAGTATTTCAGCCATACTGACCATATGTCTCCAGAAATGTCCAAGTTATCTCCTGTAAGTACAATCACCTTCACAGTGCACAAGTTGAATGGAGCAAAATGAGCTTCTTCTGTGTCAGAAAATAGCCATCTCTGCTTTAAAAAAAAAAAAAAAAAAAAAAAAAAAAGGAAGAAAAAAAAGGAAACTATACTAACCTAGCTGGTTTAACTGCAGTTTGGACATACATGTTCTGTTATAGGAGCAGATGTAGGTATATAGGAACATAAGCACTTTTTAATAGTTCTTTGTAAATTAGCATGAGTACCAGTATTTATTTTTTTTCTCAGACAAGGTAACAGAGCAAACATTTTATTGCTGAAACTGATCATCCAGTTTGTGGCACGCAAAATAACAGATTCTATTTTCAGGGAGGTTGGAGAAATGCTTCTAAAGATTCCTCACTCTGCTTTGACCTTATAATCCAATGTGGTCTGAACAGAGAGAGAGATTAAGTTATTCAGGGGCAAATGGGATAATTCAGTCCCTGACCTCGTTCAGTCTTCGACTTTTCCAGATCAACATGTCGTTTGTGCTGGTTGAACAAATTTTTTGGAAATACATTTGATTCAATTAAAGATGTACAGAGCTACCAAAAATTTTCAGACATTGCATTTAGAATGACAGTCAGGAATATGAGGAAGAATACTCAATACCTTCCCGCGTCCCACATCTTTTGTTCGTTAGCAAGAAAAAACATTTATACAGCAGATATGTTTTGTAAGATGGCTGTGCATTCCAGACATTAGAGAAATCACTGTATATTGTGGACGAAAATACCTGGTATTTTGAAAAGGGTTTTTTTTTAAGTACTGTAGTAATTTATAGCTATTTTTAGTAACTTGTGGGTATGTACAGATCATTTGTTTCAGATTAAACTTCAAATAGTAATATTTAGAAATAACTCAAAGTAGTTATTTGGTGATTGTCAATAAATCATGTTTGCAAAAATTGTATAAAACTTGACCCTCCACCTTTATTCAACTGAGCAATACTTATTAGTCAGTGTGGAGAGTGCTGTCATCAGTGATATAACTTACACAACTCAGGATTGCTTGTGTGAGTAAAAGCTAAGGACTAGTTTGCTCTTCTTACTATATTTTTTATTCAGAGTTAATCTTTTGTCCTCCCCTGAGTCAGAAAAGTAGCTGAAACACCTGTATAGTACCTGTGTGGTTTGCTCTGTTTCCTGTCTGCTGAACATATCCCATTTCACTTTCAGGAATCTTTTGATGTGAAGTAATAAATCAAAATTTGTTAGTTTGGACTGAGTGGATTTTAAAAATCCTTAATATTCCATCATTAAGCATAAGCATAGACGGGAAAAGATTCCTGTAATCTTTTAAGTAGTCATCAATCTTACTACAGTTGCAAGGATTTTTTTTTTTCTCCTTTCAAAATGCGAAATTTTTCTTTTGTTACCATACATTCATTGAGCAGCATTGTAATACTGTATTAACTCTGTGTGAATAAAGAGCAATTGAGACTCCCATTGAATGAATGAGTAAAAAGCACAAATTACTTTTTAATGAAACCCTCAATTCTCCTCCTTTCCACAGAAAGCCCATAGCCTTGTTCAGCTGAATGCTACTACAGTAGGTCACTTCAGTTAAGCCCCTAATAAACTGTTGATAGTTGAGGGCAGTTTTTTCTCCAGTCTCAATAGCCCAGTGTTGGACAGTGCACTTCAAATGATTAACGTTAGTGCAGATTTTTTTTTTAAAAAGAGAGAGATAAAGGGTGGTGTTTCAGGCCTCAGTTTACAACCCCCCCACATACACACGCCTTGAACAAGGCGCCAGGGTGGGCTGAAATTTCGGTGAAGTTGTGCGCACGGGGAGCAAGTGGGCACTACTGGTTTGAAAGTGGGACCCTGCTCGAACGTGCCATCACTGGGGTTTAAAAATACCCCAGAAAAGAACAAAGTGAGACTTCTCACTCAGTCTGCTTGCAAGGAAGTCTAGGAAAGGGAGGACTACTGAGGGGTTAAGAGATTCCCCCCCAGTGCTTGAAAGCTAACCTTGATTTTGGGGAGAGCTGAAAAATAAGAGTGTCTTCCAGGACTGGAGCCTTTGAGAGAATTGCCAGGTCTATGAGGATGTTTCCCCCAGCGAAACAGCATCTGTCCATGGTCAAAACACAATTTCATGCAAAGTCATGTTCTGTTGCAAATTGTGGTCACAGCAAATACCCCTTGCTGGAAAATACGTATTTTTTATGTGTTTTTTTGAAACTATAATCTAACAAATGGAAAGACACTGAGTGTGGCGTTTACTTTTTCCTTCTCCTCGTGAGAAGAAAGTGTCATTTAAATCTCCCATTGCGTTTTAGCTATTCAGCGCAAGACTATTTTCTCCCTAAATCCTCAGCTAAAAGAAGTCACATTTTCCCCTTTGCCCACATCTTTGCTTGCTTGTGGTTCCTCTGGAAGAGAGGCAGACCTTCTCGAGGGTTCGGCTGCTTGCGGAGCCCTGGCGTTGCAGCCTGCGTGCCTACAGCGACGTCCTTTTTCGCGAGGAAATATTCCGATGGTGCAGTAAAACGCACAGTGCAGTGGACTCATCGTGCCAGTCGGCCTCTGAAATTAATACCTGTTCTGTTCACCCAACCCATACGAGTTTTGGAAAGCAGTAGACCCTTCACCATGACCTAGTGCCAGTTTAGGCAATAGTCAGCTAAGAATATTCCTTCTGCAGCAAAGTGAGGTACAGCTGGGTCATGGAGGAAGGCTGCTGCCTTTGCAGGCAGTGCTTGCGTCTCCTTTGCTGGGGCAGATGCGTTCCTCCTTTTCCTTGTACCACGAAGCAAAATTCAAAACCTCTGCCTTATAATTGGCGAGAAGCAGGCAGGGTGGGAAAAGATGTGCCACAGGTTTGATCAACTTCAGCAAAAAGTCCCATTATTTTAAGGAATAATGGTTAGCGACTCGGATTCATTAGCAGAGCAAAATCCAAGCTCCGCGCGATGGCCTGCCTGGAAAACAGTTTGTTTTGCTGTCTTTGGGCTTTAATTAAGACGTGTTCAATTCTAGCCCCCTGGCTCCCCGCTCCCCCTGCCCCCACCCTGCGTGCTGTGTCACAGACCGGCGATCAGACGCTTTCAGATGGTCCAGCCCATGACTTTGACCTTCTGCGCGGTCCGGCGTTCCCTGGGGAACCGTTCAGCTCATGAGGTCTGATTTCACACTTCCAGGATGCCTCGGCTCTCTTAACAATGACAGGGAGACAAAGCCCTTTAGAGCGGGCCGCATGGGGACTTGTTTAAATTGGAAACTAGAGAGGAGTCAAGGAACAAGGTTACAGGCTACAGAATAGTGCTTTTAATAAAGAGCTCACAGCTCTGGTTCAGCTCAAAGAGGGCTACCTCTGTACAATTAATTGAGACATTTATCTGGAGCATCTCAGGCCTCTACTTTCTCACAGAATTATGTGATAAATATCAGCTAAGAGGCAAATGAGATGTGCATGAAATGAATTTTTAACACTTTGATTACTGTGTCTCCAGTCTTCATTAGAAGTAAATTTATTTGTATTTCTGACCTCATTATTAATCAATTGTCTGCGGGTTTTTTTGGGTACTGTGATTTCAGAACCTGGTGTATCAGACAGATTTTACTAAAGAGCTCGGTGATATTTAGGTTTACAGTCAAAAGCTTTTCAGGCTTCTCCTCCTCTGAAGAACAGAAACGAAGCATAGAAAATGAGGCAGAATTTTTTTTTTCTTCTTTTTCAGTTTTATGTCTGGAATTCAGCCTCTCTTCTAAGAAAATTCCATGTTAAAATTTTGATTAAAGTACTTGAAAGTAGGATGAAGATACCAAGATGGCTAAATGTGCAGAATGTAAATGAGTTTGCTAAAATCTGTTCTACTAAAATGTCCTAATACCACATGTGCAAAAATAGTCTTTGAAATTGTTCTTCAAATGCTAGGAAATGTCAGAGTGATGTACACAAACGTAAAATTCACAAAGGTATGGAAGCCCATGCATGTAAAATTGAAGGAATAAATTCAGAGGCCCTTTGGAAATATGGTTCCAAAAGTAATTTGCTCTGTCAATTAGTGCAACCGGATTTCAATATACACTTGAATTATCTTCACAAAGTACGGAAATCTACTAGATGGGCAGTATTCTATGGTAGATAAAATCTCACCTGGTCCTATCATATAGGTTGCCTGAAGACATCGGTCCAATATCATGTACTGCAGAACTACTTTATTTTAAGAAAGTAGCAGTTTTAGGATACTAGTGGCAAAATTAGGATTTAAAAAACATTTTTGGTTAACCATAGCATTTAGAATTAAATATACTTGTGATTATTAACTTTTTTTTTTTTTTTCATTCTGTAAGTATTCTGTGGAAATGAATTTAACATGATTGTGGCACTACATTGAATTGCCTGGTAAGATATCTCACACATTCATGATACCAGTCCGTTGCAACATGTTCGCAGCGCCACTGTTAAGGAGGAATTATCATTCTCATTTTAAAGATGGAAAATTAAGAAAGGTTAACTGACTCAGCTAAGGCTGACAGAGCAAGTCCTTGTCAAAGCTGGCATTTGGCTTGGGTCCTGTACTTAATCCATTAGATAAGGCAGCTTCTCATGCTATTGAGCCATTCCTTCTCCTGGCCAAAGGTCAGACTGACTGCTCTGTTGCAAGCAGCTGGCTGGCAGGGAGCTTGGAACAACATTAGTGACATTAGCGTCTGCATGAGTGGCACTGCCCCCCCAGAGTCATGAACTGGCTGTCTTGTCTTCCCCCAAAATAAAGGCCTTTTTTGGCTGTGGGGACTTAGATCCATAATGGACAGGCATGGCCAGCGGTAGGGGAGAACCATAATAGCCTATGAAATATTCAAACAATATTTCAGCTTTCATAACCACGTTAAACTTGGTTGAACTTTGCGAAGTTGTGGTTTGTGAACTTGACTGTTAAAAGTAGAAATGGAATTGGGATCTCTTATTAAATTTTTAAACTATCCAAAACATTTTTGGTAGTCTTTGTGATTCTAGTTCAGTTTTGATAATGTAATTTCAAGAATGCAAAAATTCATGTAATACTTAGTTCAGAATAAAGTCAGTGATTTGCATAAAATCAGTTCATGGTCTACTCAATGCTGGAGCTGACTTTCTGTCACTTCATATAACTTTATGGACTGATCAGTGGCAGGTAAATACTAAATGCCAATCTCTATTTAGCCTGCCATGTGGGTCCTTTTGTTGAGAAAACTGTTGAAGAAACAAAACTAGGAAATTGTTTGTGTCTCTGGATGTATACTGAAGCAATGCATGCTTCCTGCAGCCATGGTAGAAGTATCTCTACAGGGCTCATGGGGAGCTCGCCCCATGCCATCTGCTGTCCCTTGGGAATTAATCCTTATGAAGTACAATAAATTTATCAGGGGGACAGGTAGATCTGCTGTATGCTTATTGGCTTGCATCTACTCTGAAAAGCAATTGCACCCATGGTAGTTCCTTGTAAGAGTCCAGGGCAGCCCTGATTAAGAAAGAAAGAGTTGTTCTACAGTGACTGGTGGTCTTTCTGGTTTTTTATTTTCTTTCCTACAGGCTGGATTTTCAAAGATTGAAAACAGAAGAGCAAGATGTTTATGACTGTACACAGGTGGTTTTTGCCACTCTAAAAGAGGGAATCATCTTACTGCATAAAATATGGATGTGTCCATATGTTTGTTTACTAAAGTCTTCTTTTCTACAATATTAACCAAATAATATGCAGATGACATGCATTTTTCTGGAGACAAATGCATGTATTTAATAGACTTTTATAATAAAAGGACATCACAGTTTAACTTGTGCAAAACATGGCAAGCAAGAAATGTAAATTTAAGCTTTGATAGCTTTTCATCAGGGAGAACTCTGCTTTGTGTACAATTGGAGCTAGAAAGTGAGTGCAGAAGTGCAATTACGTTGAATTGAAGTCCCTATTTGGAAGAATTGCTGTGCCCCAAAATGAATTTTTGCTGGGAAAACAATCTACCAAGAATCAAAATTTTTATTGGACAACTTCCCCTTCAGGGACAGTTGAAGGCTGTATCTGTTTAATTTGCCCAGAAATATGAATTATATTGTATTGCAGTTTGACAGCTCTAATTTTCAGGTAAAGTTCATATTTGTACAGGCAAAAGATAGTTGCATCTGAATTGGTCACATGTCATTTGGTCACTTCTGAAAAAGCAGTACTTTTGGAGTTGAATTTGAGATGATGCCCAACATTTTGTTGGGCAGAGTTGAGCTCACCTCCAGCCTGGAAGATGGGCTGCAGTGACACATGTCTGAGACCAGTCCACCAGCCCTAGAACATAAGTTCACAAGGGTTCACAAGCCACCTAACATCTTTGGTGCTTGCTGATGAGTTCCAGCATAGCGAGCCAGCTGATCTACAAATGTGGAAGTCCTGTGGTCTTTGAACTGGTGGAAAGGACCTTTCCCAAACTTCTACAAGTGAAAAACACGGCAGAACTGTTAGGCAATGTGGTGCTGTAGCTACTTGAGAAGAACATCCAGAAGCTAAAACTGCGTGGAGGTTGAGTTCTAAATATTTTGAGAAGCAGTTAAAATTTGTCACTATTTAGGTCTCTCTTCTGTGAGGAAAAAGTGTATTTTATATACTTGCTGGGGGGAAAAAAGTTATTCCAGTGACCAACCTTCTGAGATCCAGAGAATTAATCTGAGCTCTGAACTGACTATTTCTTTTGTGAAGGACTTCCTGGGCTGTGGGAGATTTTGAGTTTTGAAGCAAATAACAAATAAGACCTCTCTAGTTCCTGGTTAGCCTCTCTTGCAGCTTAACCACTGTCGTAGAGTTGGGCAGGTTTCAGCTGATGGGTATACAGTTCATCCAGGGGGATGTGGTAGTTCTGAGAAGTAAGGTGACAAGTAAAAGACTAACATGTTAATTAACATGAAGGGCACAACATGAAGGACACAGGGTTGACTGAAGTAAAATACTTTACTTAGATCTAAGTAAAGTAATCTCAGTTTGTGCTCCAGTCTTGCTGACTGTCTAAAGATTAAATGCAATACAGCATAGCAAAACAAGGATATCTGTCAAACTAGATGCAATGTGTGGCATGATGAATAAAATGGGAAGCTTCAAAAGATAAGTAGTTCTTTAATTTTTTTTCAGTGGTAGCCCACATTACAAAGTAGAGTTCCTTCTAGGGGACATTCTCAGACAATCCAGGTCTGTAATGGGTAAAGGGCAAAAAAAGGTGAGGGAGATCCATCAAAAGAGACTCTGCTTTCCCTTGCAGATTATTATGCATATTATGTAACTTAGCACTTTATTTCTGTCATTTCAGGAGCCCTTAGGACTGTACAAGTAGAGTCCAAAAAGCATGAGATGTTACAGCAACAAAATGGATTAATGAGATCTGTTTTACTTCTTATTGAGGTTTACTGCAGGTCTGATTTCAGTAAATTGGAAGGTGTACTTCACTGGTTTTTACTAACTACTTCTATCATGAATTCCTTCCAACAGTGCTAAGTGTAATAGTGATTAGTCCCACTAAGGTCATGGGATTGCTCAAAATCATAAGTGCTGGTTTCAGTGGTGCTGGGAGCATGTTTTTAAAGTGTAAGTGCCTTAAGCAGGTGGTGGTCGTCTTACCCTTGCACAGCACTGAGCACACATTTAGGGCTGTATTCAGAAGACCTTTGTGGATGTCCTCCTGATCGATAGAGTTAAGTACCTCTGAAGTCACTGGAAGAGTAGCTGGAGGCCTACAAAAGGCACGGATCAGGGAGCTAGTTGGAAGATCCTCAGTAGACACAGGGATTTGGGTAGAATTTCTTGACATATGACAGGTGATATACAGTGATATATGACAGTCGTGATTTAGTCTGTAGTGAAAGGCATACCTGTGTTGACAACATAATTTCGAATGATTGTAATTGAGCTTAGGCAGCACAAGTCTAATCAAAGGTTTTTAAGTGTACTTTTAGAACTGCTAGATGGACAGCGCATACTGTTCTGAGCATGTGTGGTTCTTTTACATAAAATTGAGGAAAACTGTGCTAGTTGCACTAACTAGACAGAAGCTGTCTGAGGCTGCCTTGGTTAAAGTATGTGTTGTGCTTAAGGTACTGGTTTTGAATAATATAGTGATGAATATAAGTTGTAAGTTCCTGGTTTCCTTGGTCCTCCTAGAGACCAAGGAGACCTAAAGATGACGCCTTTAATATTTTAGTACTCTCTTAAGGCTTTCATTGGGAATGATCCCACTATTTTGAACACTCTGGCAATGCAGCAGGTTGCCATGGCTTTCAGTGAGGTTTAAGATTGCAGTTATTCTTTCTAATAATGAGAAATTGAAAGATGACAGATGGATATGAGTTTCACCAAGTACTTGTACATTGCTCTGGCTTTGTCTTTCTGGATCCTGTTCACTTATTTGGGTTGGTATCCAAATAACGTTTGCACATACCATATGTTTAGCACGTCAGCGAAGAGTGTTGCGTTTAAGATACCCAGCTTGGTTATGAGTGTTTTAGCATATGGAAGAAGTGCCCATAGATGATGGTGAAGGGCTTTGCATATGGGAACTTCATAGCCTCCTCATATGGTAAAAACAGTATTCCTTAGTAGAGATATTCATAGCTGGAAAACTTTTACTTGTCAGCGATGATATTTGGGCCTTCCCTTGTACTATTTTACAATATTACTTTTTGTCAAATTTGGTCTCGAACTCTTTTCAAGTTATAGGGGGGAGGAGACATGAAATGTTGAGTGTGAAGGGGGATTTTTTTAATTCTGAAAACCGTTTGTCTTTGGTTTGATCGAGGACCTCTGTGATTGATCTTACATATTATTTAGCTTTCTTAAGTGGGTTGATATCCATATAAATCTATAAGGAGAGTCACTGAAAAAGTGCAGATGTGGAAAATAAATGAATGTAGTAAATACTTTCTCTTTGTTTACAGAAGGTGGCTTTTAGACACTGCAGTGCATTTTCCTGTGTCTGTATGCAATTACTAAGCACAAATCACATTGTACCATCATATGCAAATAAGATTGATGATACTTTAAAAAAGGAGATAAAATAATATCATCTAGCTCACCTGCTATGTCAGTTCTGCCTTGTTGTTTTAACTATCTTCTGGGTGTTTCTTTTTCAAATACTGAAACCTAAACAACCTAAATAAATATGTTAACGTTTCCTACCACCTTTTAGGCTTGTGAAGTAGGAAAACGTTGAGATGTATGATATATCCATCTCTGCTGACTAATGAATTAATCATTTTTCAAGTTTAATAGGAAAGATTCAGCTATATATTATTTTCTAGAGAAGGTAAACATCAACTCTAACTTTAATTCACAATGTGTTTAAAACAATTATTCTTTATCATTAAAGTTAATAATATGCACATTAACCTCTGATGTAGTCTGAATCAATACTGCAGTTTGGGAGATGTGACCCCTGGACAGCTTTGTCTAAATATTGATTTCATTGTCATTTGTATAAGGTATGAAACAAATTACATGCCTCCCTAATATCATTAATGTAGCCCCATTGAGCTGCTCAATTTATGGCTTCTTATAATGCACGACAAAGCAGTACGGAATTATTGAAGACATTGTGAAATACAATTGCTTAGATTTGATTGTGGAAGGCCAATGCCAACACTCAATAACTTTCAAACACTGTGCTGTCCAAAGAAAGTCCAGAGTCAAGAATGAGCCACTTGGTAGTATGCAACTCAGTTGTTAATTTCCATCAGACAAAGTTCCCTTGGGTTCTGGGAGCAGCAATTTATTCTACAGCTTTCTGCTTACATATCTGTAGCCTTACACGAAAATAATGCATATACTTGTATTCTGTGCCAAAGGCAAATGTTGTTCCCTCTGATTACTGGAGGAGATCAAAATAGGTAGGAGGGATAGCATCCCTCTGTCTTGGCCAGCATTTATAGTGGTTGTCATTACTGTCATAATTTGAAATACGAGTTAAATAATTTACTCCACACTGATTTCTTCCCTTTATTGCCTCTTTATTGCAACTGTCTTCTCACCATGCCCCTCATGTTTTCATTACTGCTCCTTCCATCATAGCTGTTCCTCAGATCTTCCTCGCAACTCCTTCTTAGCCTTCCAGGAAATTTCAGGGTTGCCCCAAAACCCTGGAGATATCAATCTTCCCTACTTTTTCTTGATCCCTCTTTGGAGAGCTCCTTTTTTACTCAGGCAAACTGTTGTTAAGCATGAGATTCTGGTGTCTCCTTTCCTTCTTCTCCTTTCCAAATACAAACCTTGGCCTTGTGGATATCTAAGAAAAAGCTTAGTCTAAGTTTCATGTCATCCCCCTAAACTTTCAGTCTGCATGATTTTTCATGTGCTTTGCTTGGTATCTAAGCACTGCTCACCTGCAGTCATTGGCTGTAAACTGCTTATTTCACATTCAGGGGCACCCACCCCCACACAGTTCCTTTCCCCATTCTTTTTCTTTAGCTTAAAAAAACCCCAACTTCCATATCCAGTCCAGGATACTGCTTCCATTATCTACATATTACATTTTCAAAGCAGCATCTTCATACTTTCTCCTGTGGTGGCTTTCATGCTGAGGGACCTTCTTGTAAATATATGCAAAGCTACTTCATTGTGCTTTAATGTATACAAAAATCTCAACCACGCTTGAGCTTCTGCTGTGCTGAGACTACAGCCCATCATTCCAGCTGATATCGTCTCATTGTTTAATTGTACTTGCCCATTTTCTCTGGTATTAGGCTTTTATCTGAGACTGTCTTTAAGGCTTTTTGATTTTGGGGAGAGGATTTGTACAGCGTGAAACATGTAGGGCATAGTAATCTTTGGATAAGTATCATAGGTGCTATGTTATTACAAATAATATGGAATAATACATTTCCTACATATCAAAATGCTCTAATTATGTTATCATTACAGTCAATGTAGGATTGGCACCATTAAAGTAAAGTTCTCTTAGCTGTCTCAGAAGGGTGCTTGGCACCTTTTAGGAACATGCTGTTTTTTCATCAGAAAAGTCTGTATGGTGATTTTTCTTTTCTTTTCTTTTCTTTTTTTTTTTTAAAGACAAAAAAGATGTTCTTTTAGGATTACAGAGATGAACAGTCTGTTATGATCAACTTGAATATAATGCAGACCATAGGACTTCCCTGAATTAATTCCTGAGAGAATTACAATGCAGCTTAGGAAAAGGAAAAAAAAAAACAAAAACCAAAACAAAACTGATTTTTATATAAACCTTGCTCATGGTGGATTTTCTTAGTTCATAAATTTTGTTCCAAATTTTCTCTTATAGGTAAAAGTGACCCATTTTGTGTAGTTGAATTGAACAATGACAGACTGCTGACCCATACCGTCTACAAGAACCTCAATCCAGAATGGAACAAAATCTTCACATTGTAGGTGTTTGGATTTTGTGAGTGTTTTGGCGGGGGGGAATGCTGTGGGGGGAGGGTTTGAAGGGGATATATGTGTGAATCAAAGATACCTGCTGCTGATTCTGAAGAAGGATAATGATGACATACTGATATTTCTAAACCAAACAGCTGAATACTTTTTTGAGGATTAAAAACATGAAAAAAAATTAGAGAAGAGGTACCATTGTAAAGGTAAAAAAGCAAGGTCTGTTTCTTGGAAACTAGGTATGAGTAATGCTAAGCACTCCAGACTCCTGTCAGCTTCAGTGAGAGTTTCAAGGGCCAAATCCATCACACTGGATGTGGCCCTGAAGTTTTGGGTGGAAAAAAGGGTATTGTGATTATGATCTTCATTAAAATGTGTTTGTTAACTTTAATAAACATTAGATAACTATATAAAGGAAGGAATTTTAAATGCCTTCATACTCCTCTGAATTATGATCACATACTTTCTGCTTGTTCTTTCCATTTACCAACTGCACTTCTCACAATACCATCCTAGCACAATGCTGCTATTGGGTAAAACACAGTCTTAAACCTTTAGTTTAAGTAGAAGTGATGCGGTTCGATTTTTTTTATCCTTCTGTTATTTTGAAGACAGTAGAAGGATCTGACGAAATAGAAAAAAAGTCTTCCACAAACAAAATGTTTCTGTTATTTGTCTTGCTCAATTGCCTTCTTTTTCTCCCTGCTTCTCTCGATCTGACTGCAATGTGACACCTATGAGTAGAAAACTGATCAGTTGCAGGTTTCTCGGCTGCTGAAATCAGCTAACAATCCACTACAAAACCAGTAGAAGCTTTGTGTACACTTACTTCACTTTATCATAAATGAAAATACAATGTTTTACCCTTGATCTCAAAATACAGTCTGATCTTAATTTTCTTTTTTTTTTTTTTCCCCTCTAAATTTGTCATTCATATATTTGGCATCTGTAGCTTTTCTTGCCCTGCAGTGAGCTCTCAGGAATGAACTCAGAACAAAAGAAAAAATCTCACAACAGTTGTACTTCTCGGAAGCTTATTAACATAGTTTTTATTTAGGTATCTGCAAAATGATGCTAAATTCTTCATTAATTTATTTTTAATTGTCTACTAATAGAGCCAATAACTAATCAACCCCTACTGCTCGACAGTTTTCTCTGCATAAGAAATTGCCTGGTTTTGTAGAGGACAAAAGACTAATCAGGAATCAAATAGAAAAGCTCAAAAGGCCTTCAAGGAGAGTTTTCACCTCTCTTCTATGTATATTTGCATTGACTATTTTATTTATCCTCAGATTTGTTAATTAATTTCGGGCTAGCAATCCAGTTTCATCTGGAGGCATATATTTTACTGAAGTTAAATTGCTTTGCTTGAATTTATATTTCCTAGATCAGCCATTTGATCAAAGATGAGTTCTCTCAAACAATTCTGTTTTTTTCTCTGAATAAGGCATGTGAATTTTTCACTTGAGAGTTTACAATGTACGGTGACATTTGTTGTGCATGGTGGTAGAGTGTTTAATAGCTCGCAGGCAAAAAACAGTAGTAGCTGAAAAAAGCATCGTTTCATATTGCTTGTTCCTAATTTGTTGTAATGACTTGTATACTTGTAATTAAGCAAGGATTTCAGAATTAAAGAGCTTGTTCTCAGTGCAAGGAAGCGCCCGTGTAGCTGGTAATTGTTTTCGTTTACAAACCTATGGATTTCACGGTGTTTGCAGTAGGAATTGCTGCAAGGACAGCAGTGTTTAAGGGATGGTCTTTAAACGCTCTCAGTCCTGCTGCTCGCCGCTGTAAATCCCCCAGTGCTGCTCCGCGCTGGCTCTCCTTGCAGCTCATGCGGCACAAACCCCAGGTAGGAGATTTAAAGCAACATCCTTCGGAAAACTTCTGCTGGGAAAGCCTCGCAGAGAGAGGGAGTGATCGCCGCAGCCCTTAGAAAGCATTTCGGTTATATGCAGGGGTGCCTCGTTTACTTAAGTTCTGTTCTCTGCCATGGTTGGAGAATAGATGGGTATCTGTTTTTGCTAACCTTTCATGCTTTTGTCCTTGGTACCTGCTGGTGTAGGTGACTTCTCTCTTCTGTGTGTGCCTCTCCCTTTGTAGCAATATTAAAGACATCCACTCGGTGCTTGAAGTGACAGTTTATGACGAAGACCGCGATCGGAGTGCTGACTTTCTAGGCAAAGTTGCTATACCATTGCTGTCTGTAAGTCTCATTCACCTGACATGCTGCTCTGAATTTTTCCCGCTGAAGGGGGGGAAAAAAAAAAAAAACCAGGAAAAAAAAGATTTGCAGCTCTGTGTCTGTCATTTCTCAACCAAGGTCTGTAATAAGAACACTAAAATTTTAACATACTCAATTCACGGCCATGTTGAATCCCATGATAGTTAATTTTTCCTGACAGACTCGGTCCTGGTAATGAACAGGTACTTGTCAGACTTGCCACAGTTGTTTTGGGTTCTCTGTCAGTTTCAGCAGCTGGGGGTCAGGGGTCACCGGGGGGGTGTATTCAGCGGAGACCGCGAGACAGACGGCTGTCATGTCCTTTTCCTGCAGATTCAAAATGGTGAACAGAAAGCCTACGTCTTGAAAAACAAGGAGCTGACAGGGCCAACAAAGGGGGTCATCTATCTTGAAATAGATGTGATTTTTAATGCTGTAAGTCTTAACTTTGGCTTTTTTGTACTGCTAAAGAGTTCAGTTTCATGAAAGCTTTTGTTCCTGATTTGTAGAGAATTTCTGTCATTCCTCATTTTCTCTAAACCTTGATGTATACTACAGAATACTCTTCTGCCACTGCCTGGCACACCCACTCTTTTTGTTGCTGCTGCCGCTGCTATTGCTGCTAATGTAAGGAGCAGCAACTCATGCCTCTGTGTACGTTTATGTGTTGCGGGCTTGGCAGCCATGACTTTGAAACTTCGTAATTTTTGCAAATTGAAGCATGTGTTATTAGTAAAGAGCGAGTAAGCTTGAGATATTGACACACATTTTAATGCATAGGTGAAAGCCAGCATACGAACCTTAATGCCCAAAGAACAGAAGTACATTGAAGAGGAAAACAGACTGTCTAAACAGGTAAAGAGTAAGGAAACACTAATCCTTTCCGAAAGCCTTAATATCAAGTGTGCACTTCCAAATATCTGGTATCGTACTGCTGAGGGTAAAGAATAACATTTTCATTACCTGTTTACAAAAGAATATGATAGGTTGGAAAAGGCAGAAACAAAATACATGGGTTTATTGTATCCCCTCTATAAATTGCAGCTTAATTTCCATGAAATACGTGAATAAGAACACAGTTGAAACCATCAGGTTCCACACATATCAGATTATAGCACAGGTGCATGTAAACTAAGTCTTGCATAAATTTTTGCTGTTGACCTTGACGCAAAAGATCTCCATTTGTTGCAGGGTAGAGAGTCTTTTATCATTCTTTTAACCAAATTTTAAATAAGTTAGTTGAGTGAGGTTTGAATCAAAGGTGAAAGCAGACTAAAACTCTGTATTACTTTTGAGAGTCCTGTGGGTAGGAGATGTCTGGACCCTTTTTTTTTTCCCTAGGTGTTTTTGCCATTCATAGTTATAATGTTTTGATAAAAATATATTTAAACACAAAACTTTTTTTCCACTTGAACTGCTTTGATTCAGTTTTTCATGTTCCACATATGATGTATTTTATATGGAGAGAACAGGGCTTTTGGTTATACTGTGGGAACAAGGTATTTGTTGTTTGCAGTGAAAAGGCAAAGGTCTCAAAACTGGTTTTGATTTTGCTGAAAGCTTATAGACTTGAGCATAATTTAAATTGTAGGCTAGGTGAATTTTACATCAGTTGAATGATGTAATCATTTAAAAAATATTTCAAGAGGCAAAATATTTCTTTCTTTACTGTTGTGAGTGATGCAAATACTAAAACTGCATTTTGCACTACTATTCCACCAAAGAAACAGCAAGGCCTTTTTATTCAAGATTCATTCTTCTCCCCACTTTCATAGCAGAAAATGGCATTGTGCTTTTTGCAGATGGCAGGAGGAGTAAACTTTAAATACCTGCTTTGGGTTGTGGGGGTTTTTTAATTAGCTTGCATGGGGTACCCCACTTAGGGTGGGAAAAAAAGGAAACTTTATGTATGACTGATATGGTTGCATTTTAAAACATCCACATTTTCCAAAGGTGAATGTGTCTTACCTACCTAGCATTTTCTGTGCTACTCAATACACAAATGAAATCATTCACTTGTTTGTTCACTTTTTTTTTTGGTCAAGCTTATTGCCATTTTAGGGCATTTAAGGGTTGTCCTGAATCAGAACCCAGCGCTATTATGTCTCATTTCTATATAGATTGAATGTATGCAGCTAAAGTTACTGTTACAAATACTTAAAAATGGGTGGTTAAAACACATCACAGCAGACAAATTTGTTACAAATGAAGGAAAAATTGGATGTAAAGTGTGCAGGTGATCTTAAGGAGATTAGAGCAGAAATTTTGCATGTTTTCACATTAGTGCCCTACAGCATCTCTTTATTAAGAAAGACCAAAATTTGCTAAGTACTTGAGAATGGGGAAAGTCTTGCCTACTTAATAAAACTCTGAAATCTTACTAACAAAATAATTTGTGAAATTTTGCAAGTGGCTTTTTAAAATTGAACAACAATTTGTGTACCATTTAGAATTAAATTCAACAAGTATCAATTGGCACAACTAACATTCTGTCTCTTCCAAGTCTCTCAGATTTTAAACTCTCTCAATTTGTGAGCTAGAGAGCTTAACAGGTTATTTTCTCAGTATTCACTGAGGTTAAGAATGACAGTATTGTAAGCATGAGCCTCTTCTGAAGATTTTGGTGTTTTGAGACATTTTCATTCTTTCATCTTTTTAACAGCTACTCTTAAGAAACTTTATCCGGATGAAGCGTTGTATCATGGTGCTCATAAATGCCGCCTACTACATTAGCAGTTGCTTTGACTGGGATTCCCCCCCAAGAAGTCTCGCTGCTTTTTTGGTATGATCTTCTTTATATTATTGTTAATCACCCTGGTGTATTTGTGTTCTAGACTGAGAGATAATACAGTGTTGAAAGGGGGGTTCTGATTTTTTTTATTTAAAACTTTGCATTATGAAGATACCATAGATCATGTTTATTCACTTTTTTTAAAAAAAGCAATTAAGTTTAAAATGTCACACAAACAAGATAGAAACAGTTGGGGTTTTTTAATTTATAATTGTACAAATAACATAAGCTAGTGATACAACTCAAAATACAGTCAGTGAGTGAACTATGGATCTGTCTTGAGCTTCTCACACAGTATTTCTGTTAAATTTTGTTTGGGCCCCTTGTATATTGCATATTTACTCTAAAACTTGTTCTGAACATTTCATGAATGCTTTTCCACATAATGAATATAAAATCAGTGTTATTTTGTCCTCCACATATCAACATATGTTATGCCTGTAACTTTTGTAGAACTACAAAGCTCTGGTCCCAAAGAGTTGCTTCCTTACTAAGATTTACTGTTCTTGATTACAAAAAACCAAACCAAAACAAAATAAACCAAACCCAACTTTAAAATCATTAATGCAAACAAACTAGTATCTTTTAGACATCAAGCTGTGGTCACAGTTGAGATTTTAGTGAATTCATTTTTAGTGATTTAAATGAAACTGCTATTTCTCCATAAACATTAGCTTCATTAATATTAACCTTTATCTTCCTGTGAAATTTTGAAAATTCCAAGCATAATTATAGATTACATCGTGTTTGCCGGATGGATATCTTTTTATTTTCAAGATCACGTGAACTACAAACATGACCAGAGTCCCTGTTTGTTTTTTGCCTGAGGGATTCCCACCAGGAGTAAAAATGTATGCATGGACACACTTTCTGGAACACCTAAATTTATTAAGTTGCCTGAAATACTGAAGTTGTGAGCCTCTCCACCATGAATAGGAACAGGGAATGTTTTCAGTCTTTCTTTGAATAATTATAGAGGGAGTCTGCTGACAGTGCGCTGAGCTTGGGTGCCTAAAGTTCAGGTGCCTGAAATTTGGAGACATCAAACCAGGAATTGGAGCTGGCTGCACTGGAGCAGTAAAATGGGGTACTTTGGTGTGTCACTAAAATCATGCTGTTTTGCAGGGAATTTCTTCTAGCAGGGCTCAATTTGTACTAAGTGACTTGTTAAACCCCCCTGTAGCCTGTCAAATGATGGCAGCAAGCTGTCGGTCCTTGGTTGCAATGTTCATCAAGAGTACAGGAGATACGTGTGTTGTTCAAACTCTCAGGGTTTTTATACTTTTACTGACGTCTGTAGTAACTACACTATGTGCAAAAATCTAAATATACTTGCTGCTGTTTAATTTAGAAAGACGATCTATTATTATTTCAGTTTAAACCGATCAAAATTTCATAGGAAAATGCGTGTTTCTACGTAAAACTCAAAAGTTCATGTTGCTATTACTGCTCCAGTTAGTAAATACTCATCTGTCCAAGTCTGATTTTAATACGGGTGTGAAACACCCACCTGTCATCAGTGGAAGAAAGGAAACGGAAAGACATCCTATATTTTGGGGCAGAGGAAATTATTTCTTTCTTGTGGTATGCTGCTATGGCCATGAAAGAAGTTGTGTTGCTGTGAAATTGTAATTGTTTCCAATCATAGAAGAAATTCAATGTATTAATAAGTAGTTGAAAACACATAAAACACAGAATTGAGGTCTGTAGTGTGTATATGTCATTACTGTAGTTATAGTGTATTGCATTAGAAACGTATTCCTGATTTTATTTATATATATTTATATCTCAAAAGCCTGCTTTGCTTAGTTTCGTCTTAATATTTGTTTTGCTGTGTGGTGGTTGTGGTAGTTACGGACACATCACAACTGCATCAGTGCTGTGACTTCACAGATGTATTCCTGCTCTGCATCCAGTGTGCATCCTGTGCTTTTCAACCTGATGTTACTCTGTCCAAGGATCAAATCATCCCTCTGTTGGGCAAAACATTGATAAGTTTTTGTTAGCCAAGTCAAACCTACATGAACTTCTATCATGATCACAAGCTTTGGATTTAGATGGTTTCTGGAGTTTCGTAGCCATCATAGGCCCTTGAAAATCTTGAAAGTGATTCGCTTGCACATGTAATGCTGAATTATGCTTGCACTAAGGTTGTGCTGGAATTTAATAGATTCTATAAAAAAGCTGTACTTATATGTCTCATTTTCATCTCCTCACTGTTACACAAATCGTATCTCCTCTTGAACTTGTCTCCCAGAGGTTGAGGAATGTCACAGTGAAATGTCAGTGCCAGAAAGGAGGTGAGAAGTAGGCTGTTCTGGAGGTTTCCAGCTCTGTAGACAGACTAATAAATAATGTACGAGATGTAAACATTTAAACTAACCATTTCTCCCTTCCTGTTGGATTTGAAGATGCACCTTGGTGGATAACATCCTGATACAGATTTACAGCCATTTCACACAAGTTACGTATGTGAGGGTTGATTTTTCAGATTTCCCATTGCCCCACGTTCTTGGTGTTACAATTACAGGTACCCTTTTCTTGTACCTCACCCTGTGTCTTTGCTTTCTGATGGGGCCACTGTTATGGAAGTGTTCAGAAACGTATTGAGTTAGTTGCAGTTAGTGAGAGATCTGGAAAGGAGGACTACTCTTGGAAACCCACAGAAAGCCTTGATTAACATGGTGACTCTATAATAAGCTACAGTTATCTGCTTTATGCTCTTTGCACACTGAAGTGTTCACTGCAGCTCTTTTTAAAGTCATTCTCCTTGGAGAGTCACAATGTTAGTTGTCAAGACTGAAAGTGTTCCTTGAAGGGGCTTGCTGATTATTTATACTCCAGAACTTACCTGTCTCAAACCTTTATATTATTTGGGACATTTTAGGAAAGGAAATGCTTTATTAAAGGTTTAGGATGGTTCTTTCTCAAATCTGTCCAAAGGCACCAGCTCAATGACCACCGTTACCCATGCTGTACCTAGAAATACAGAAACCTGGAAGTTAAGTTTTCAATGTTCTAGATTATGCATTTCCTCAACTAAACAGTATTTTACCTGTTTCTGTTGAATTTCATAAGCTCATTGCCTTCACTGGGATTTTGTCTGAATGACTTAAGGTTTTGATTCCATTTCTTTTTTCTGTGCCTCAGTAATTCACAGCAGAAGAATAATTGGTACTCAGACATAATTTTTTATGTTTTCATGCTAATATATCTGTGACATGTTATTAGCTGTTATTTTTCAGATATTCAAAAGTATTTGTAAATAGCTCATGAAACATAGGTCAATCTGGCTCAAATATGACTTTGGATTTGAACTCTCAGAAGATTTGATAATCTTTCCTCCTTTTTCGTATTTATTTCCTGTTAAATAAAGGAAGTGTGTAGCAACAATGTTAAATTAATGTTTCAGTTCTAAAACAGCTTTATTATATCACATATAGCCCTGTTATGTCTAGAAGCTGATCAAGAATGTGTTACGTGCTTGTGTTTATGTTTCTTAAGCTCCTAAATGCAATGGAAAAGGACAGAATACATAGAGAGAGCCTTTGCTGTAAATTCACATGATTTTCTCTATTTAAAACAGACCTTTGGATTATTTAGCAGTTAATTTTTATATTTTTTTTAATTCAGTAATTAATATGGTACGTTTCAGGCAGAAGAACTTAATTATTGGAGTATGCAAAAGTGGATGGTTTTTCTTTGGATTAATCTACTGTGGGCACTGAAATGTCTACTAAATTGGGCCTAATTTCCATCAGCTTCTTGACCAGACATTTGTGTTCTTGCAGATGTCAGTGGGTGCAATGTAGGGGGAAAAAAGTGTGCACTCTTTTTTTCCGATACTGTCATTTCTCACTGTAATGAGCACAAAAATAATTGGACAACTGAGCTATCAGTAAAAGGACACACTTCAACGTGAGTCAATGAATTATTTTACGGGACAAACTTTAATCTTTAAATGTGATTGTAGATAATTTGTGCTACCATCTGTCCATTTGGAATTCTTTTAGCCTTTTCAGTCGTTATACAGTAAGTGCTGCTGTGTTTAACATTAACATTTGATATTTTACACATTTAATTTCTGTACTGCTGCGTGGTCCTTGGGGAGCTTCGCTCTAGTGCTACATGAGAGAGACAAAGTATTGATCAGTTAACATTTCAGCTACATTTATGTATGTCGCAAAATTAATGAAAATGCCAGACAAAAATGTCAGAGTGCACAAAAAGGTAGAATTTAAATTTGGTAGTTTAATGAAAAGTTTAAGATGTGCATTATCAAAAATGTCCCCTTGCCTTTAAAGTACAATTCATAACTGAGTAACTAAAGGGAACCACATATTTTACTTAGAGGAACATTGAACATGAAATATGAGGGAATATATAATCTTCAAAGTGTTTGGTATCCCAAAATGGCCTCGGTAAAGCACTTTAATTGCCTGCTTGAACATTTAACTGTTACTCATAAAATAAACTTGTTTCCTTTCTCATTTGGAAGCAGAGTACCCTCACCCCATGACACGCATACTTCTCAGTATGTCCTCAAATTAAAGCTTTATATGATCATGTTTTCCTATTCCTCCTCTGAATCTTTCTATATGTGTGTATGCCCGCATGTAGAAAGTACTTTTCTTTCTTAGGCTTTGAAATATTGATAAAATGACTCACCCCGCATCCAAGTCATTTGTCAGGTCTAACTCACCTTCACTTTGTCTTCTAACGTTACACAATTCATGTGTGAAAATGACATAATAGTGTCCCTAGCCTTTGATTAAGTGTTAGTTCTCTTGCACATACACCATTTAGTTGTGGTGGTGTCATGCTAATTAATTGAAACTGAGAAGGAAACAGGAGAAAAAAGAGCTGGTCCCTAGCAGGAAATGAGACACTAGAGTAATTTTCTCAACTTGTTTAGCTTTTCCCTATTAAAAAGGGAAATGATCACTACTGAGTATTTCAGAAGCAACTTTCACTTAAAGCTGAAGGACAGAGATTATGTTTTGGGAGAGACTTGATATGGTACCATCAGGAGTAGGAATGCACTTGTGTTAGTTATTAAATGTTTTCCTTTTTTATCCCCACTGTAACTGTGGGAGAATCAGATTTTTACAGATATATTTAAGAGCTCTTAGATTTTTCCATTGTTGATACTGTTACTGAGGATATAATGTACAAGCACCTTCAAATTGCTTTTTACTAAACGTGAGTGAAGTGGACCATCAGATTGTCTTTGCCACCTGTTGTCTGGAATTTGAAAATGGAAAAAGTGCTGGTAAGGTGGTCACAAAAAATTCTTACATCCTAAAAAAGCCTTTCCAAAAATTTCTGTTGCTGTCAAAACTGCCTGTTCTCAAAAGAGAGATTTGCAGAGGTAAAGTGACATGGCAATGGCAAGGCTGGGTACAAGATTCATTTCTGATGCAGGTTGCACACATATGCAAGAGCCTTTCAGCTTTTTGTCAGCTGTATCTTCACCAGCAGGAAAGAGAATGAAGTAAACCAGACTGCTGTGTTTTGGGGTTTTTTCAGAAGTAAAGCAGACAAAAAGAGAAATGATCTAAGTCCTGTTTCCTCTTTCCTGATTTTCTATAGACCAGGAAAACTAATGTGAGACTGCTGCAAAAATACAGTGTGATTTGAGCTTTCTGCAATACTTAGCCCTACTGTGTGCCAGGTTTTAGAAAGTGGGATAGGAAAGAAAAAAAAATATAGTGGATCCTCGTATATATGACCATTGAGATCCATTAACCATTCATACCTAAAGAACATACCAGCACCAGCAGTATTTAAAAGAACCCCTCTGTACTTAACTATAGCAATTGAGGAACGATGCTAGTGTGGAAATACTTGGTGTCATCATTCCACGTCTTGTGTTTGACACATTGTGTGTTTGCAAATCTGATACAAGGAGAGACTGGGCAATATTTCTATACTTAAAAATTTATTTTAGTATTTTATTTTGTTTTTCAAAAATCACTTTCATTTTACTTCCTTCACGAAGTGAATGCATAGCTGCTAAACCAGTTTAGCAGTATGATTTATTGCCTAAGTGTAGACTCTGCTGTTTTCAGTAATCTAGAGCATCCTGTGTGCTGTTCCAGGAGGGCATGTGTCTGTCTTAGATTTTGTGTCACTTCTGCCGTCACCCTTCAGGTGAGTGGGGTACCCACCCCAGGGTGTCTAAAATGGCACCAGCTCTACCTTTAGGCGTTTTAATTGCTCCCTTAGGTGTTTATGTTGCCTGAGTATCTATTTTAGGTACTTACCTAGATTCCATTCTGAGTTCTTCATAATCTTAAAGTGTTCAATCTCAAAAACACCTATGCAGTGTGGGGAAATATTTTCCTTATTTTATGATTTCTCAAACAGGAAATACACAGCAGAATAAAGCATTAGTATCCCAAGTCTTGGACTTTTCCCTTCTCTACCAGACCATTCTTCCCACCTATTTTCCTCTTCTCCCTACTTAGAAAACTGACAACTTCACATTGAAAGTATTTGATTATCAAAGCTTTTAGAATGCTATTATAGCCTGATACACCAAAAAGTCTGATGCATGAAAATGTGGTTGATTAAAAGTTACAGAAATTAACAAAAACTGTTAGTTACTGTCCAGCATTTACTGCTACCTGAAAAGTTCTAAAAATGAGCTTACATTTCCTCTTAAGACAGTGACGTGACTAGAAATCTCAGCAGCCAATTTGCAGGAGTTGGCAGTCTTGCTCTGGAGTATGTCTCCCGTAACGCAAGTCACGTACGAGGCGATCCCAGCTGCCTGGTGTGGCTGTGGCCCCACCTTCATGGTGTTACTGGAAGACTTGCAGGGTGGTTGCACTGGACCCAGTGTGGCTATGCGTCCAGAGAGGGGTTGCATTGCATCATGTGTTCTTACTTGCACATTCCTCTTGAGTGCACAAAACTCTCCTGAATAAAAAACTTTACACTTGGAAGACTTTGGATAACATTGATATTAAATTTGGATAATTATTTTGTAACTGTGTTCTGAGGAGAAAGTAGTTGTGTGCCCTATCATCACTGGGTTCCCTGAGTTGCTATTTTACAGTCATTGCAGGAAATCTTGGCCATTTAAACTTTCCTTGCTTAAATAGTACACATGAATGGATTATAAAATATCTTACTTTTTCATCAGCTTTTAGTTAATGAGTCATATAAGAACAAACACATTATAAGAGTGTTTTACGTCCTTTTCATTTTAGAAATGGTGGCTATTATAAATGTTTGCTTTAAAGTGGAAGGAGTATGGGACATACTGATTTTACTGGGCCATTCAATAGTTAAAATAATATAATGTTTTGCAAAAAGTTTCACTATAGTAAAGAAAGAAGCAATAACCGGGTATGTTGCATGCTAGTGAGAAAAGCCCAAGTAAGGAAAATGAAGGTAGCAGTTTTCTTCCTAATGCTCCTTAAGGAATCTTCAGTGTGCGTATCCCTATTGAGTAGTCACTTGTTTAGTAGGTATGTAGCTGGTAGGTGGTACTATAAGCATCTGTGCCTGGGTGGAAGAATTAAGCAAACCCAAGTAATTTTCAATATGCTGGATTTTACTGGAGTGAAAACACTTAGGGTAACTTTGTAATGTTTCAGACATGCATCATGAAAATATTTGTCCTGCTTATATAGTTTAATATGCAATTTTATAATTTCAGTTTCGATTGCAGAATGTGAAATCCAAACCATTAATATAAAAAAGGCTTAGAACATACTTTGTTTCTAGTAGTGCTGCATGTGCTATGTGACTGACAGTAATTGGTTTTATTGGTGTTGTAAGTAAAGCCTCAAAAGAAAAACACCCCTAAGTAACGATTGTGAAATTTACACGGGAAGTTTTGTCCCTTTTTCCTGCGTGTCTGCCACACACAGCTTTATCTTACATTTTTGGCAAAAGAGAGATGCCGCATATTTCCCATTCCAAAAATGGCTGGTTTGGACCAGAGAGAGCTTGAAAGCTCACTTCCCACTTGGAAATAACTGGCGGGTGGTGATGCTGCTTCTGATGATGATACCCAAAACCAGCAGGACTGGCAGGGAAAATGAATGATTAGTCTGTTCCCCTCAGGACAGTAGGAAATAGAAGTGAGAAACGGCTGTGTCATTCTGCTGTCCCCTTTCTTGTGGCCCCTCTGCCTTCCCCCTCAGTGTGAGATGGACTTTCCATGCAAGCAGCTCTATTTTCACCTAAACTCACTGAAGATTTATGTAGGAAAGTCCTATGAAGGAACTGGGCATTTACAACTGAGCTGGGAAAGCTGCTTATTTTCGCAGTTAGGGAAACTTCCTTGTGACAGGGTGTGAAAAAGCAGTAGCACTAGAAGTTGTCCTTTGCTTGGAATAACGTCTCTCTCTGTGTACTGAGGAGACCGTCTTAATTTCAAGGGGACAAACGACTGAAGTGTGATGTTACAGAAGAATACTTAAGTTTACAAGGGGTGGATTTTTTTGTTTTTCTTCTTAATTAGGCACGAGTTATACAGCACATTATTAACATAATCTTTATTGTATGGTTTAGTCAGGGTTAATATTGTTTCCACCCAGGGTGTTTTCCATACCTGAAGAGCTATGATTAAATTTGTTCTTTCAGAAAAATGATGCTTCTGGGAACTACCTTTCCATGCGCTTTTCCCCTTTTCCTCCTGGGTGTTGGCCCAAGGCAGTGGCTGCAGATCTCAGTGATAAGGCTGCATCGAGCAGGTTACTATCTAGGCAGAGTGTTTGCTTAAATTTCTTAATTAAAGGCCAAACTGATGGTTGCACAGTTGTGAAGAAGATCCTCGTGTAGTCTTAGCCATGTTACTGGTAAAGGCTGGGTGTTTGCTATGGCCTATCTTGCACAGTAACTTTTTGTATGGGTCATGGCAATATAAAGAGGAGCAAAAACTGCCTTGAAGATCCTTTTAGTTAAGTATTAATACAAGAAACAATGTTGTCTAGATAGTTTTTTAATACATGAAACACTCAGAGTGTGGGCAGAATGTTAAATTTTTACCAAGTGTCATGCTTAAGTGATTTAGCTTCTGCAGGAAAGGAGAATTTCAGCTGACCTTGAAATAAAAAGCCTATAAACTTCATAGCCACTTGTTTGATAGAAAGAGCATTTTGTTGTTGTTGTTGTTTATTTAATTTTCAAAAGAAAAATAATAGGTGTTTATATCCCAAAATCTGTTTCTTACTTTGCAATAAACAAGGAGACAAAATTTAAAAGTATAATTCATTTTGCTTGCACTGGTAGATGTTATTTATTCCAGAATAAGTATTAACACTTATCCAGTAGCGATAACTAACATTGTGACCAGAATTGTTACTGAAGAGAAAAAAAAAAAATTAATAACTGTAAGCCAAATGGCTGCAGCTGATACTGAATAGACTTGCAACTGCATGGCAGATCTTTGGAGTTCATACATTTCCATGAATAACATCCACCCAATTACTGTAGCTCTGAAGTTACAAGATACCAACTGCTTTCCAGAGAAATAAGTACTCTAAGAAGAACGCACTGATTTGCAAAAGCAAAAAATTGGCATAATGTAGTCTTGTTTATTTGAAATTGACCACTGCTCTCAGAGCTATTGTTAGCACTGCAAAGTTATCTGTTAAAACTGGTATTATGCAATTGGAACTTCTTGGGCAATTAGCGTGCAGCACCGGCTGAATAGGAGACATGATTTTCTCTCCACAGTTGTATAGTAGCTGTGATTAGACGTGCCTGTATTCCAGTTCTAATTGACTGGCCTCCGTAAGTAGACACTGCTCATTAATGAACAGAGACAGACACTTCCTAACCCCATTAAAAACATAAGAAGGTAGCAAAGAAATGTGCTCAAAAATGAATAAAATTAATTCTGTTTTGACATACTGAATACATATTTTGCATTTGTCGCTACAGGAAGTGGCACTGTATGCTTGGGAAAGCTATGATTAAAAAAAAAAAAATCAAGCTAGTGTTAATGCATATCCGTGCTGTGATTCTCTGCACTCAGTACGTCTCCTCTAAATCATAACTTGAGGGGTAAACATGTTAAGTTGAAGGTAAATCTCTACTTTAATCGTAGCCCTGGCAGAACTAATGCATGAGGTTTTGCTATTTCCTTATATTTATCCTCAGTCTTTAAGTATATGAGTGTGTGATGTCTGTTTAGCTTGAGATGCTCCTTTCTGGACTATTCTCATCTTAATAAAGTCAGCTTGTATGATATTTCTGTTCTTGCTCTGTCTCTCCTGAGGTCTGTCTCTTTCTGGTGCTTATTTATAAGGGGGAGGAAAAATCTCTTCCTTATCTCAGACCAGAAGGCACAGGTGGACATATTTGAAACTATTTTTCCAGTGACAAATTCTTCAATTTGCAGGAAAAGTGTAGTTTTAATAATGAAAATCAGCTAATTCCTTTGAAGGTGAGTGATCAGTACAGTAAGGGATAGCGTTAATGAATATTTAAGCCTGTTTTCCTTAATAAAAGAAGAATGAGTATTTTTTGCTTGGTATACGGTATTCTTTTTGCTATTTTCCCTTGAAGAACCTCTAGTACCAGCAGATACTGTACCCCTTTACATGACTGAAAAATTTAAAAGTAGGTATTTTTAATATTTGCTGCCATCTTAATTATTACTTGCTTAAAGCACCACTGTTAGCAGAGGGATTACGAGTTAATAAAAATGTCATAGTATTAGTATATAAAACACAATATAATTTTCCCAAGATAATGATTAACAGTGTAAGGCCATATTAACAACACTTACTGCTTATTCCCTACATGTGCTTGATTTTCATCTTTCAGGAATAGTATCACAATGTTGTAGCAAGTAAACATGGAAATATTTCGGAGTGATTTATTTTGAAGAAGAGATAACTAATGAAACCTCTTGTTTGAGCTTTGTTTCTGTATTATGTCACTGTCTTCATAGCATTACAGCTTCGCATCAATCTGAATAGTGTTTTTAATACTGGATATTAATATTCCCTAGTGCAACTCCAGTGAAAGACATTAAAAAGTTATTTATTCATCACAGTCTATTAGCTAGAGCATTTGGAAAATATCTCCAGTGCACTGGTAGGCCATTATGATGTCAGTATTCCTTTCACATACAAGAATCACTTTGGGTGTGGGTTGTGGATTTTTAACCTTTTAAGACATTTTTGCTTAGTTCCAAGGCTGCTCCGGGTTTTTATCAGCTACCTTGATTCCATCAGTATGAACAAGGTACATCTCTATAAATTATTGATTCGCTCGAGCATCCTTCTTCGCTTATTCGGAGCAGAGAACTCCGTCAGCCCGTCCCAGGAGTTACCTACCACAGCACGGGTCGAACGCCCTCCTGCCTCTCCACCTGAGCCCCTGCAAACTGAGCCGTGTCCCATTCAGCGCTGCAAGAACGGCCCTATTGTCGCGGGAAGAAACGTTTGTTTCTGAGGGAGAATTATTCCAGTTCCAGTTCTGAATGAAAGACAAGGCTGTTATTACTCAAGGGATATTAGGCCTCACTGCTTTTTTGAGAAAACAAATTTGCTGTAACTTTATCTGTAATTTAGTACTGCACGGGTGCAAATAGAGCCTACATTGTATGGAATGGGAGGCAGAAGTGAGGGTTTGTTAAAGCCATGAAAGGGTTGGGTAACCATTATACTTCTGGAGGCAGCCTTATCAGAGTCACAGGTTAAAAAAAAAAAAAAAATATCACTATGGCCTTACCATTAACAGTCTGTTTTGAGTTTGCTTGAAAGGTAGTACTGAAGAAGTAAGGTTTCTGTCTATATGGAGAATATGGCAAAATTACAAGTTTCCCGAAAGTGAATGTATGTATTTTGCCTTGACCAACAGCCTACCTGGTGAATGGTTATGGTAATGTTCTTTTGCTGTTCTCAGGTTCCACTTTCTTGAAGAATATGGTGTCAAAATGCTTAAATAAAGTTTTCTTTTTGTCGCTTGATTCTTGATTGTCAGCATTTGATAGGAAGAAAGAATATTAATTGTTGAATACCTTTGTCCTGTATGCATAGGAAAACCTAGCCCTTGCAAATGGTGCTGTTGAAGCTGGTCCAAATCAGTCAAGTATTTTATTCCATCAAAGTTCATTTTTACGACTGTGTGCTTGTTCACCACCTTACATTCTGATTAGGTAGAGAACGTGCAAACTACTTTCTTCATATTCTTTCTCGTTTTCATTTTCTTTTTTTTTTTTAATAGAAAAAATTCCAATCTGGTTGTAGGAGTTTGATCTTGCTGATTAGCAAAGTTAAAGTTAAGAACTTAATGTGGTTTCTAATCATCTGGCAGCTGTCATTAGTGAGTGACAATGTAGTTAATCCCCCCCGACACACCACCCTGCTCCTCCATTCTCCCAAAAGCAGAGGCAGCCACCTCCAGGCACACTCCCAGCTGAAGCAGGGAGCAGGGAGTGCATATCTGACCCCGGGATCTGAACCTGGGAATCTCTGGTTAGTATGCTTCATTGCCTCCGGATCACCGCGCTCACCCTTCTGCTCCTTTGCTTACAATGTCTAATACGCCTAATTTAAATTAAATTATTTTAATTAAATCATTCAACTGTTTCTCACAGCGCAAGACAGTTAAGGACTGTAGCTGGATGTGTTTTAAATCAGGTGTCTCCACTTGATCGGACCAAAGCTAGCGAGCCAAAGACGACTGTGGATTCTGGCGCAGGCAGAGCAAAAGGTGTATGTGAAAAGACAGTCACAAATTAAACTCAAACTGAGAGTCATAGCAGTTATTTTTATAAACATCGGTAGCATTCCTGCGGGTACGCTTCTCTCAACGTTGTGCCACAAGCGCTGGGTTCACAGTTTGCAAGGAAGGAAGGCAAAAGGCTGAGCAGGGAGTTTGTGATTTCTGGATGGGAATAAAGCTCATCTCGGTTTATCTCCTGATTTGAGCAATCCTGTCATTTGCCAGTCAGCGAGTGTAATGAATTCTCTGCTGCATCACTGGCCAGGGTTTTTCATAGGTAACCCCTCGACAGCTGATGACACTGCACCGTGGTGCTCCGAGGCTGGTATTTATTTTATTTTCTGCAGACATCCACTCTTCCTCACATTTCTTCTATTAAAACCTGAAGTATTCCCCTCCCCCAAGTCATAGAAAACAAGGTAGACCCAAAACCCTGAAGAATTCTAATGCAGGAGGAGTGCTTTAAAACCGGCTGTCTGTGCTCTAAAATGTAGTTATAGACTAATTAAATTCTGTTGTTTTCCTGGCAATGACAAATATGGCACTTCTTTGAGACCACTTTAAGATCTGGATGGTAGAACCAACACCCCCACGTACCTCCGAAGTACAAGACTATCTATTTGCTGCGTAATGGATCTAGTCTCTGCTGACTTTCGATTTTTACAACTGATAGTTGAATATAAAATATAAATTGGTTAAAAAATGACAGATTATTTCTGGGAGCGTTTTCAGTGTTCACCTTTATGATAGTTGCATTTTTTTAAGTTAATGCAGTTTAAAAATCATTTTAAGTTTCCCAACACAAAGGAAAGAAATGAGATATTGGATTCACAAACAAAAGCTTTATTGGTTTATGACAAGTAATCCATCTTTTTGCATTAGTGTAGCATTCTACCCCAGATTATTTTTCATAATTGATAATTTGTGAGTCATATATTTGTTATCTATTCTTTTATGGGTTTCTAAATAGTGAATGATGTCAGAGGTCATTGAGCTTTCATAAAGGAAATGTTTTTTATTTTATTTTTTAAGTTTTGATTGGTGTTCTGAAGAACTTTGTGAACATTTCAGGGAAAAGTACAAAGAAAAAAAGTGACAGCGGTTTTCCTGGTAGCAACTTCATGCAACATAATGTTACAGCAGTTCAAAGAAGAAATGAATGTTAGGACACACATGAAGTACTAGAGCAGGGTAAAAATGTTTAACTAGAATTATTTTACATTAGAAGTTAGTTATGATTTATGTAATAGTGGTTAAGTTTTAAAAGTTGGAAATGCATGTATTGCATATGCATGCAGCAAAATTAAGAATGATATTTGCATGTGACTGATTCATTTTGATTTTTTTTTTTTAGCAGAAATATTTTTGCATTGATCAACAAGACATTGTTTTCCTTCTACCGTAAAACTAGGAGGGGTTGTAGACATATGCCATCCCCACTGTTTGGAAGAATTTAACATTGGTTATGGATTAAGAAAATCTAATGGAGGGAAAAAAACCCCTATCTTTGCATCTAAAATATTAGAATGAGGTGATATGTTGATATATTAGTTTGTCATAGGCAAATAATTAATAAAAAGTTGTGGGCGTGTGATTTAAAATTTAGTTAGCCTAATGAGAAAGCTAGTAGGAACTTTTCCCTTTACTAATGTTTCTCTAGCAACCCATGAACATTACCACTGACTGTGCTCACAGAGCTTTCTAATGCAATTAAAAATTGGGAGAACTGAATAAAATATGAATAAGTTCAATCAGTGGGAAGGGCAACTTAAAATAATTTACAGATAACTATATAGGAGGCATAAAGTATTTTAAAATTAATTAAATATTAATTTCAGAGCAAAGTTGTTATAAATATACTGTTACAGCTTGTGTGGTTCTCTCTTCAACATTCATTTAAATGTCCTCTGAACAGTTTAATTATAGTGAGACATTTCTATTAAAAAAATGATTCAGGATTATCTTCTTAATTAAAATAGAATTGAGCTCATTTAATTGTCATGTAATTATATTATATGTAGAATGTCATTAAAATAATGTAAACAATTTTTTTCCCAATTTCTAAAAATAAGAAAAAGTATAGCTGATAGATTTTGGTAAAACTAGTCTTGAATTTTCATCTGAAAATAATGAGTAATTGAATATTTTGCAAAATAATTTGAATCTCAAATCAGTAACAATATTAGTAAGATCAACATATTTTGTCCCTAAGAGACATTTTAGTTGCCTAAGAATAAAGCAGAAGTTATATATCGTTGCTGAATACTTTTTATTTCATTCTTTAGCTGTATATCAATACTGTTGGTTCTTCTCTGAGATTTTTTTTTTAAGCAAAGCTTATGTTGGTTTTTTTTTTCTTTCTAGTAATGTTTATAGCCAAGATGGAATTAGTTAGTAATGTATCCTAACTATTTCAGAAAAGTGCTTTAATCTAGATGCTCTGTTCAACTGAGGCTGTAAAAGAAAGCATTTTCTCAGTTCATCAGATTATTAATTTTTAACGTCATGGTTATTTAATACAAATAAAATTATATCTTGACATTTCCTCCCTAAAAGCTATTCAGTATTCAAACAAATGGACACAAAAAGACCCATTTTAAAATTCCCTCTTTCACAGCATTGCAGTGATTTTAAAATGTATCTAATTGTACTTGTAACAGGGTGATGTCCTTTCATCACTATGGATATAAAACCACAGCATTTAAATACAGAAGTGCTGAATTCTATATCTGGAGGGAAAAATATTCTGTTATTACTCTGTTATGTAATACAAAATGCATTTAATGATCTTTATCTTTTTTTTTTTTTCTGTTTTTATACCACTTGTGAACTGTTCCCCCCTCCAAAAAAAAAAAAAAAAGGAAGGAAGGATGTCAGAATTTTTTTGAAAGCCAGAAGGTACTACTTCTGAACTGCATGGCTTGCCTGAATGTTAGTCAATCATAAATGCAAGAGGACTGTGCTGCTACTGCTGCTACTACTGTTATCATTATCTGCTGGTTGTGTACTGCAGTGGTGTCTGCAGGGCAGTGGGCACACCGTAGGGACCCTTGTTCTGAAAAGTTAACAAACTGAGCCTGTGCTGTTAAGTTCATATCATTAAGTTCAATTCAAATCACTAGGGCTGTCTCCAGGAGTAAGTTTACACATATGCATAAGTATTTGCCATATCTGACCTGCCTGGGGAAGAGACGAAAGTGTAAAAGATGCAGGGAAGAAAAAGCATGCACTTAAATTAATGGAGCTTCCCAAGCATCTCTTCATTCCCTCAAAAATACTGGAAATACTGTTGTATTTAGACTATTGTAAGTAATTCTCAATACAGTTGCATTGTATTGAATGAAGCATTGGCTATACAAGAAGTAGAGGATAGAAATATATTTCATATGGTAACAAATAATTCCTGTCTAGCAACTTAGTGTATTTACAAGACCAAGCACTAATTGTGATCTTTGAATGTGCTCTTTCAATAGTTATAGCCAAAACTACTCGTCAACAAAAATATGTCTGAAATATGTGTCTCAGAGGAGTGTAGAGGTTATTTAATGTTTCTTGATTGAAAAAGAAAGTTAGCCTATTTTTAATGATATTGGAAATGATTTAAATAAAGAAAAATAGAAAAATAGAAGCGCCATTGTAAGATTTAGGATTAAACTGGGTTAACGGAAAATCTTTGGGATTATGGATTTTTAAAAATTTCAGTAAAACATATGTTCTGTAGCCTGAAATTAAGAAGGATTTAGTTTAGTGATAATGCTAGTTCTGTCCTATTTCCTCATAAAAATAGGATCTTTTTTTCCCTAATCTTCCCTGGATGTCATTCTCCACTCAAGCCTGTAGGTAGCACCCTTGCATCACACAAAAAAATCACTGCCTTTTCTGAGGCACAATTACTATTTAGGTCGGGAAGTCTTTACTTGTGCAGACCTCTAAATGTAGCTAGTACTATTTGCATAATTTCCAGACTTTGATGACAATCTGTGATCTTAAAACAGTAGCCTAAAGATTACGCATTAAGTTGTTTGGCCTTGTGACTCACTTCTCTCTTAAGACCTATCCTTTTTTTCTGTGGGACGGGTGGAGGAAGGCACAACAGATCACTCTCACGAGGAACCTGGGAGGTACAATGTTCTCTCGTAATTATTTGTTTTAACATGCTGTCTGTCAGGTATTAACGCAGGAGCATAATTCTACATTTCTGTCTCACGTCGTCTTCTCTGTTCTGCAAAATACATGACACTCACGGTCTCTTTTAGCTCCTGGGTAAGGTATACTCTAGGGCTATAAGCAAATTCTCTTTATCCTCCTCACTGTGGGCTTGATCCAACACTTACTCAAGTCAGCGACTGTCCCTGGAGTAGCCGGCTACTCACTTGGTGGTGACTGAGTTTCACCAAAACCACTGCGCTGCAGGATCAGGCCATCCCAGGAGGGTCCCAACCCCGCAGTCGGTACTGGGCCGGTGACCTGTTACCGACGCTGCTGTTACTTGCTTTTTCAACTTGTAAAATACGCAGTAGCAAGAAATGTGATATAGGCATTATTTTTAAGTCTAGGGCTGTTCAGATAGAAAATTGATCTGAAAATTATCTTTAGAGTTTAACTTCTTTCCCCCCCTCAGTCCATGCTTCATAATATCACTGCTTCCATTTCCAGAACTTAGCGATAGCATACCATCTCTTAAAATGACAGTTTATTTTCCTTCAGAGTTGCTCTTCTGTCACTTAATGCAGAATGTCTCTGGGTTTATTATTTTTTTCCTGTGAGGTCATGCCGAAGAAGATCTGGTTGTCACCCTTAACCATGATCACGGTATGTCGAATAAAACTGTTGGTATTTACTGTATTTTACTAAGATTGTATTTAATTTTACTGAGAGTCAGTAAGCAGGGTTTAACAACAAAAAAAAATCATACAAACCTCTTGTTAATGTGCAGGTTAATGATTTTGTCAGTATGCTGGACTGGGATATTTGAGAAGGGAACACTGAACGTCTGAGAGAGCCTCCCATGAACAAACTGGTTTTTAATCGTATTGTCTGAATGCTCGGTTGTGTATTAGAAGCAGCAAAGTGCGATGCAGGTGGGAGGGAACTAACCTTTGACTCACTGCAGCAGCAGAAAAAGATCAGGACTATCAGCATGGGAGTTTCCAGCCTTTCCCTTTCTCGCTAGAATAGAAGGCATTTTTGTCGTGGAGGAGAGAGGCACAGATTGAGTTCCCCCACACACCGAGCCACTCTTTGTCTGGGGTTTGTTGTTTTTTGGTTTTTTTAAAATGCAAACCTCCTCATCTTTCAAATTGTTGCAGGAACCCACGCATTAAAAAAAACCTAAGAGAGTATTTTTTATGGGTTGTTTTGCCTGGGCAAGTGCCGCATGGTTAGCAAGGAAAGCTGACTTGTTTGTGAAGGCCCTGCTTCCATTTGTCGTGTCGGTGGCCAAGTTAAAGGCATCTGCTGCTCCTAGCAAATGCTCGTATCGTAACGCGTTAGACAGGGGAGTCATTTTCCAGTGTGGGGGTCCCTGAGCGAAGCAGGACACCCAGGAGGAGGGCCCCATTGTGATTGACTTCTGTCAAACCAAAGCATACACTAGTATAGATGGGAGAAAGGAAAAAAAAACAGTGTGAGGGAAGAAGGATTCTCCATCTATACATTAAAAAAAGAACCACCCTTGTTTTAATAACTTTATTTTTTAATCTTTATTTTTTTACATCCTCACAGCAATGCACAACTTCATGTCAGTTATTTTATATGCAGGTCATACGCAGGTATCAATTTGTGTAGCAAGGAAAAGCTAACCGTGTACAGGCATGGCTGGTAGGTTTTTTTTCTGTGTATTGCATTCTCTATATTTCTCTTCTCAGTGTGTGTAAAAAATAAGGCTACACAAAACATGACAGGAAACCATTTAACTGCTTGTCTGGAGGATATGCTGTAAGTTATCTTTTTTTAAACTTTTCATAGTTAGATAGCAGTAGGTAGAAATCTGTTGGGGTCTGTGGCAGAAAGATTACAGAGGAATACACTTACATGCCTCTACAGTAGATTCCTCTAAACTTAAAAGAAAATCTCAAGTGAAGGTATAAAACAATACCTCATGATAAACTTATGCTAAAACTGCTATAGTGCAATTTTGGTTTTTTCTACCCTGTTTTCTCTTTCTGCTTTTTTAAAGTGAACTACTTATTTTTTAAGAATTATTCAGAGTATAAATACTACATAGCTCTCATTGTGCATGGGGTATTACAGTGGTGTAAAACTTGCATTTCACAGATAATTATGAACAATATCCTAAGAAAAATAGGCATTTTTAATGTTTGAAGTAATTTAAAATTTACCTGCTAATCTATTTTAAGATGTTTTGTCCTATGATGACATTCAAGCAATTAGATCAAACTCCTTTTCAGTAAAGGGCAGGCTCAGTCCATGTGAATGTGTTTACCTGAAATAGTCCTTCTCTTGGGGAAGAATATCTTCTATTATCAGGAAGGTCCACTGAGCAAAGAACCAGTGATTTGTCACTGTCAAGACACAAGATCAAATTTTCAAAGGAAAAAACTGGAATGCAATCACAAGCTTTCACGAAGCAGACACTGAGTATTGTGGTCCTACTTTTAATGTATTTTTCTTTTTGAAATCTGACACGGATAAACATTATTGAAGTACTGTTTTAGGGGATTACTGGCATTACTTTGTTGTATGATGTGAAAAACCCACAGCCGGATTCTGTTCTCATTAGGCTACTTTTACATCAGGATTTTAACTGTATTGGGTTCTCCACTTGCTTGCACCCTGTTTTAATCAAGTTTCAGGTATTTTGTTGTTGAGACCAGTTTGCTGAGGCAGACTGCCGGTGATGTCATTCTTCTAGTGGAGAAAGGATGACGTGTTTTAGCAATGGCGCTTTTGTTCGGTTCGGGTCAGCGCTGAGGGGATCCAGGTTGACTGCTTTGTGGATTTCTGAGGTCGGGAGGGCTGTGGCTGGGTCTCCACCGCTGTGTGCATTTCTGCCATTTGTGTGTTACTGTCCTGGCTGTTGCTAGTGTTGGGATGCTGTTGCTTGAAGTCGTAGTGTAGTGGAATAAAGATCCAAGAGAAGAGAACTGAAGAGGCTTACAGCCAGTTCTTTGTGATCTGAAATCTTTGATCTTAGTGTGGTGGTGTTTTAGAGCGGGATGTAAACGCCGCTATGTTTTTGGCGTTCTGCTCTCTGAAATAGCTGGACCATTTCAGGTTATTTGTGCCTTCATAAAAGGAAGGTGACCAGATTTTTTTTCACCCATCTGTATCAAGAAATCTATTAACTAGGAGCCCCTACTGTAAAATATTCAGCTGTTTGAAAAACAGCAAAAAAAGTTGTTCGGAAACCTCACAGTTCTTAAAAGTTACTACAAATTGATCCATGAAAGACCTTTCTTACACCACTGTTATCCAATTTCTCCTTGATCCATGGTGTTTGTGCAGAAGTTACCATCCATCCTGGGGGTGCCAAGATGCAATCCCATCAAGGAAATCTTAAAATTATTCTCTTTTTTTTTGTTGAGTGAATTCTTCATGATAGAATCAATAAACCTTGTGTTCCTGTTATTAAAATCTTTTGCCAGTTACTTAATGAACTTTTTACTAACCTGAAGTATTCAAAAGAAAACCAGTCAACAGTATTGCTATGTTATAACTTGTCCTTCTGCTCACAGACTAGTGCAATCATTTACTCTGAAATGAAATTTATTAATTTCTACCATCAGTCAATGAGTTTGCTACCCAACTTTTCCATTTGTACCAGTAAAACATCTACCTGCAGACACAGAAATAAGCCCACCCTTGAGGTAACGTAAGGATAATCATGGTTAATGATACTGTACTTAGTGGAACAGCCTTTCCAAAATTGCTTTTTATACTTCTAAAGCTTGCTTCCCTTTGTATACATAATGTGAAACATTCTCCCATTACTTCTCTTTTACTGGGAAGATCAAATGGTCCTTCCAGTGAAAAGTTTAGCTTAGTTTTTCCTCCTACTGGGATGAAAACTAACAGTTCCCCTTCATCCTGGTTACCCATAACAGACTCTCCTTTTCTCCCTACATTGTTACCTGTAAGTGACCAAACGGCATTCTGTTGCCCATATTCTTTTCTCAGACTGTTATGATGAAGGAACAGCTTTTCTGACAAAAGAAAATGTCAATAGTTGTTAGGAACTACATAAAGAAGGAGATGAAGTGAAAGACAGCTGGCGGTGAAACCGAGTGGCTGTCTAGTGATGGTCCCAAATATGAGAACAGAAGATCAAAGTGTGGTCCCTGCCTGGCCTTGGACAATCAACTCCGGCTCAAATCCTGACGGACTAAATTTGCTGGACTAAGGCATAATGGCTCGGGTTTCCCGCTGGTTGCTGTTAGACCTTCAGAGACACTTAGCAAATAGAAAACAGCAGTCTCCTCACTGCCCTAAAAGATGCCTGCTTGCTGCAGTAACAGTTTTGGAAAAGAGGGCCGATGCGGTAGGGAGTACACATTGCTCAGGCATTACCCAAACACGAACTCCCTCACCTCAGTCAGGTTTTGGCTGGGTGCTGGTTGTTCACGACCGTCTGGAAACGATCACGGTTCCAAAGCACGAGTTGCATACGTAGCTGAGGGCCTGCGACCTGGGTGGTGTCCAGTACGTGGGGAAGGAGCTTCACAGCCTTTGCTCATTAATTATGATAGAGGTCTTACAATTTATCCAAAATAAGGCTTTCCAAAAGTTACAGCTCTGGTTGTGTATTTTGATGCTTCATCTTACTGAACTCTGAAATTTGACATTTTGGATGGAGGGAATTAATTTTCCATTTTAGAGTTGCCTATCAACATTGGAAGACGGGCAGTATATAGATTTGTTTCACATTCTCATATGGTAGGTAGTCTTGTTCCCCTCTATCATTACCACAAACGCACACGGTACTCTCACATTTGCTGGGGTCTGCAGCCTGAGGTCAAGCCCCAATGCGATGTGCAGAAGTCAAGCCCAGCTGAGCACACCCCTAATAATGCTACAGATTCCACCTCAGTTTTTATTCTGTGACCCCTTCTTATTTCCTTGGTTTACATTCTTGCTTCAAACCTTTTGTGGGTGGATGAGCAATCTTTAGCTGGGGTCTTTTTTTTGGTCATATCTGTTTTATTACTTTTCTGTAGTATCTGTGAAATGTCCATGAAATAACTAGAGTTAAGTTAGCAAGCCAGTGCAGGGGTGCATGAGGTCTTTGGAATAATTTCAATTACTATTTAAGAGCAGTAAAGATGCTTAATAACATGTGTAGCTGTGAACATTTGGAGATGTGCTTTCACATCCTACTTTTGATATGACATGTTACTTTCTTTGCACGTGTGTGTGTGTGTGTGTGTGTGTGTGTGTGAAGAAAGTAGAAGTTATGAAATGGCATCACGCTTTCTGTTGTAACAAGAAAAATTGAAAAGAAAAGAGGATTGGGTTGGGGAAAACGAGGAGGAGAGGAAAAAGAACTACTTCACTTTGTTATGCTAGGTGGTTTCAGGCCAAATTTTTTCACATATTGATTATATGATTTTTTGAAATAAAATCAGATGCAGTGTAATACCTATTGGTTTCTACCTGAATTGTAAGTCACAATAATTTCTATCTCAGCAGCCAGTATTGTTGTTAAAAGATAAGCTCTATTAACACATGTTTACCTATAAAGGAAAAAAATAATCTTGACTGTAACTTGGAGCAGAGAGTGTTAGTATGGGCTTTGTCAAAAGCAGCATTAAAATCAAGAAGGGGATACCCTTTGGATATTTATTATAAAAGAAGTAGTAACGTCTTTATGTTGTCTTGTTATTCACTAGAAAGCTAAGCCATCAAGTGAATCTGAGCCTGTTTATTTCACAGCTACTTTAATTTTACCTTTTTTTTTGCTCTCTGTCTGAACGTTTAAAAAGACCTTTTCTTTCCAAGTCTATTTAAGCAATGCAAGACCTAAATCAATCCTAAGTGGCAACCACTTCTCACAGTGTTGTGTGTGGCTGTGTGTTAATTAGCTGAAATAGATTATCCCCCGGTGTGTGGCATAGTGTTTGTGGTAACTTTTAGTGTGCATAGTTTGCAGTGGATTTCATGTTTATTTTCATGTACTGAGGCAAATTCTCAGTATGTCTTCAAATTATCTCCTTGGGGGTGTTTTTTCCTGAGCTAATCCTGACAGACTCTCCCTGCCAGATATGCCCATCATCAAGAACAGGAGAACACTACACATGCAGGAACCTCTGTGCTTGGGGCTGTATGCAAATTTAATGCCCAGCTCATTTCTGTTTCTCTTACATGGATGACAGACATTTTAACAATAACTTTCACATTTCCCCATGGAAATCCCATTGTATTACTGTATGTATATGAGCGCATACATGCATTTACTTTGTGTATGTGTTTGGATATAATACCGGGAACACCTATACTTGTAAATATGTTTTATGCCCTTTTTGTGTATTTACATATAGATAAAATGTATGTGAGAAAGCTTGTGTCAAGAATGCAGTCGTCAAACAGCTCTTTATCAGAGATGTAGCTAGATCCCGGGGAGACTTATCAGATACTAAAAAATAGATAGGGTGGAAAATGTGATAAACAAGAAATTGACACTGAAAATAATTCTACAGCATTTGGGGGTTTCATGCCTTCATATGGTAGCGAGAAGCAAGAGCATAGGAAATAAGCTTTTGTTTTCTGATCTTTGAAGCGGGCACAGTCAGAGCAAATGATATTCCAGCAATTGCAAATAGAGCTTTCTCCAGATATGTCACAATCTTTGTGACTGAAATGAATTCTCCCTGGTGCTACAGGTTTTGGAAGAGCTGGGAGTAGCTGAAGAGCTACTAACTTATTTTTTTCTGCTTTTTAAAGGCAGTAACTGCAATCTGGGCACTTGGACATCAACATTTGTATACAGGTGCTGCAATAAAAAGTGACTTGACTGGCAGGGTGCAGCACAGCATACCCACGGTCCCTCTCCTCTTCCTCTGTGTGTGCTTTTGTGTGCACATGCATGACTCTTTCTGAAGGGAATTACAAGAAGAAGGGATTACGTCCTTGTCCCAAACTGGAGGTGGGACATGTACCTGTTCCTCGATCTCTGTTGAAAAAACACTCGGTTATGCTGGTTTATATGTTTAAATATAGGTAGCACAAAAGTCACGCTTCAGAAGAACTTTGAAACAGAAGTTCCAGAAGTATGGAGAGAGGTTTTAGAGAAATTTTAAGACAGAGAATTAGTACAGGTAGTAAATACTATTTTTCCTTTTGCTGAGAATTTTTTTCCTCTGGAAGTCCTGGTCTGCCTGTATGCCAAAGTTGTGTTTCAGTAAATCTTTTCTTCTTCTTCTCTATTAGTCATCATTCACATTGCATTTTGGGGCATAAAAAGCCCCCATAAATCATTATTGCCATATCATTTTTTCTTTAGTGTACTATTACAAAATTTGTTGTGCTTTTTCTTCTGCTTGAGGTGGGAATGACAATTTCATGGTGGTTGTGTGCAGAAGAAAAACAACAAAAAACACCCACCAGCTAAAGTATTCAAAGATTGCCATCACAGCTCAAGAAGTTCTGTAAAACTAATAGTAATATATTCAAGTATAAAAATACACTGTAGAAGTAATTCAACCAATTGTCTTTCTTTTTATTCTTAGAAACAAAATTGTTATTCACATGGAGAGATATAGCTAAACCTATGTGTAGATGTAGTTGCAAAATATATATATATAAAATATGGTTTTCTCTACCTTCTGACACTACCTGATCTGAAGTTATATTAAGGAAAATTAAAGAAAGTATCTCATAATTGAGGTTCTTCCAACATAAGGTGTTACACCTCATCAATTTTAATGTTATTTCACAAATAATGAATACTATGTAGTAGTACTGAATAGTATGTAATAAAGTGACAGAAATGAAAGAAGTGATATAATTATCTGGTGGGGTTTTGACACTGCCTTTTTTTTTTTGTAACTGCGTGGGTTAATTTGTTTTAAAATGTAAGAAGGACATACAACTTTCCAAAACATCTGTTGCTTTGGCATGTTTTTATACTTATTGGTGTTACTTCTCCTTTTTACTTCATTATTATGCCTTCCTTTGTTTCAGATTGTATTTCTTCTGTTGCTTTCTTTATCTTTTATTGTGCTATATAATAACTTGCTACACCACTAGTTCTCAGACTGTGATTTGTAGTCGCCTTCTATAGCGAGTGCTTCCTAGTTATAAATCCATATTAAACAGCATGTATTTAAAAGTTTGATGATAAGGATGTGTGGTAGTCTGGAAGAAAATGTGATAACTTAAAATGGCCTATCATTTCAAAAGCTTGAGAAGCAGTGCTCTAGGCAGTACAGATTCACGGAGGTATAGCCATGTCTTGAATGATTTGAAGGTAAGGTGAATAACTCACAGCATGCTGTCTCATCCTTATATAGCCTGTTTCACAGTCAGAACATGTCTTTGTCCCTCTAAAGCAGAAACAAAAGAAGTCATCCACATTTCGGTGGTGGGGAGGGCCTTGGAGAAGATGACAGTGACTCCTATGGTACATCTCGTGCAAACACTTTCTTGCGGCTGCTGCAGGTTAAGGATTTCACACTCTGCTATTATGGGCCATAGTGGGATCGTGTCTTGGGACTTAGGCTACCACATTATTTAATTTTTTTTCACCTCTGCAGTGGTCAGTACACATGGTGGTTTGTCTCCTGGAAGTTGTACTGCTCGTTAACACATGCGGAGAAGCACTGGTGGGATATTTCAGGTAGAAAAGCTGTATAAGCAAGCCTAGAAGGATATCAAAAATTCTGTGATGCTTTCACAAGATTTCTGTTTTATTCAAAAAAAATGCTTTCTACATTGTTTCTATAGCTTACTGACAACTCTTTAGTGTTAAATTATTCACGTTGCCTCAATATAGAAAACTTCATTGCACTGGGCCTTGATATAACATACTGGATGATATATATAAATATTTAAAGAATGATGTTGAAGTGTTCTGGACAGTAATTAAAGAGAGTTTTTAGAAACTCCAATAGTTTATAGATTATTTTACTTATGCACTGCAGGATGGAAGGGCATCCAGACAGATTTTCACTGAGGTTTGTTGCCTGTAGCATGATAAAAAGCCTGTAATGTTCAGAGAAGATGGTAAAACACCAATTGTTTCTTACTAAATTTCAAATTTCATTTGTGTTTACCCATATCTGTAAAGTCTTTTTCTTTATGTTTTCATACAGTGTTCCAAAATTAACTACTGACTAGTTAACTGTAGATGCAGTATCAAAACAAAAGCCTCATGACTTTTTAATACTGTCTTAACGCACTCTGAAATCATGTATGAAAAAAGGATACTCTAATAAAGCAAAGGGAGTAAGACCAAAAGGAAATTTTCCAGCCCTGTCTGTAAAATTAGAATTGTTTTCCTTTCAGTGAATGTTATGTATCATTTTCACCTGGGCAGAACAAGTACAAAGTAGGAGACAGCTTTTCTATTTTGTCTCATTTCTTAACTGTGCAAAGATGTAAATGATCAAATGAGGTACAGAGCAATGAAACCTCATCCCAACAATGATATTACTAAATGATGTATGTGGCCCAAAGGACCTATGTAAAAGGTGTAAAAATGGAATTAAAAAAATGTGTGGAGGAAAGATTACTGTGCTATGTAAATATACAGTTGTATCTGCATATGCATACATATAAAATTATGTATGCATGTAACGTGTATTTATCTCTTTGTTTGGAGCTCATTAATTTCTGTTTCTAGTTGGTGTGTGTTATTTTTGGTGCCGTGACAGGCATCTTTCAGCTATGGTGATTTCCACCTCGCCAGTATTTCAAAAAAAGGAACTGTGGAATCAGACACAAATATGTCTTTACTAGTTAAATTCCACTAAGGGTTTTCAAAGACCTAAGAAGAAGTTTCGTGCTTTTAAGATGTGAAGAGAGACTATGAGAAGGGACTCTTGATAGTTTGTTCTATTTTGGACGAACTGTGCAGCTGTGAAACCCTTAATGAGGAAGACAGCTTTTGTGATTATCTCAGATCTCCGTAGAGACTTTTTCCAATAACTCAGATCCTGTTCTGGTTATACACCCAAATTCCTTCTTTCTGCCTGATATTTATTACAGGTTATTTCAGCAGTGCTGTCTGCAGTTAAGATCTGTCTGTAATCTCCTCAGTTGCCTTTGACTTTGTCAGTCTTCGAATTCTGGGGTTGAAACTTTTCATTGAGCTACTGTAGTACTGTAGTTTATTTGTTTCTGGTGTACAAAAGTTATGTGCTCACCTTAAAATATTTGCAACCATTTTGAGGATGTATTTATATTTTTAAACTTACCAGGACTTCCTAAAAAGGAGTCAATTTCTGATGTCGGTGTTTTGCCCATTGTTTTCTGCCTGCACACTGACACATGTTGGCCAGCTCTTGAAAGCTGCCCTGCCTGTGTGTTGTGAGAGACATGTTAAATGTGTCCTTCTGGCTACCATCTTCTTGTGTACACTCCTTTCCCCTGCTAGCAGCCTTGGTGCTCCATCCTGAAGCACTGAGGTCTGCAAATGGTCCTCCAGAGCCAGTGCCATGTCCAGAGATCGAAAGCTAGAAAATCCCCTGTGTTTTCTTTCTCCTCACCGGGCAAGAAAAAGGAATTGGGATCTTGATTTGAGACTAGGGCTTTTTTGGGAGGGAGGGAGGAAGGGAACTGAAAGGCATCCCATTATAGAAAGGATGGGAATGAGGACAAGGGAGGGTTCTGCGGAGCATCGTGACAATGTGGGAACAGAGGCGAGAACGGGAGAAAGAGAGGAGAGAGCAGTTAGTGAGGTGAGAGCCAGCAGCGGACGGTGAGCCGGTTTCCTTCCCGCGGGCGTTAGAAAAAGATGTAGGAAAAAAGGGGAAGATGTCCATCAGAGCTGGTCAGAGGTGTGGTGAGAGTGAGCGTAGAAGGGTAGAGGGGTCTATAACTGCCGGAATACACTTTCCTAGAGAACAGGTAGCTGAATTCGTGAGTCTTGCAAATAGTCTTGATGAGCATCAGCAAAACATTTAGCCCACTTCCAGATGCTGTTGTGAAGACAGTGGCCAAGCACTGCCATTATGCAGAGCCTTATCTCAAGTGGTAAACACTGAGCTGCAGCTCTGAAGAGCCAGGCCTGCTCACAAACCATCATTCTCAGTGTGACAGGTCAGTTCCACAGTACCTCACAGCATTTTTAAAATCCCAGCTGAAACGGCCCCTGCCCTCCTCTCCCTGCTCTCACCAAAAGCTTAGGTGGAAGTCAGGTACCGGGGGGTTAGAGAAGGAAGAGTGACATCGGAAGGAAGGTCTGCTCAAACCTCAAGTCTCCTTTCCTGTATGTAATAAAAAAATAGGGTCAGTAATTATACCATACATACTTCAGCTGCTTCAACTATGAGAATCACAAGGTCAAGTCTCCATCTTGGGTTTTCAGGGTCATTATTATTTTGGCTTGCTAGCAGTGCAGAAGTGAGCAGGGAGGTAAAGTTTTTCACAAGGGTGTAAATCAACAAAACATTAGTGATTTTTCTGTTTGGGTAAGAAAATATACTCCTTTCGCCCTACGGACAAATTCTTGTTGTGTTTCAAACACCCTTTACTACTATAACTATTGCATATAGTATAAGAACTACTATAAAATTGCAAAAAATCTTTTAGGTTGGGAAGTGGTAGGCAACTTAATAATGAGAGCTTCTGTAATACCATATTCAGCTGGTTTGGTTTCACTGGAAGATTCTGAGACTTGAATAGGCTGTTAAGGTATAGAAACCACATGTTTATAATTCCAAGTCTTGAGTTCTGCTCACTTAAATTTGTGAAATGTCTAATTCCAGAGTTTGGTCCTTTCAAGGGTAATACTTCTCTCCCTGGTATGTGTAGCACGTTTAAACACGCACAGGCACAAAATCTGTCCTTGTTTTGACACTGGTGCTCTCGTTGCTATGTTGTTTTGCAAAAAAGTTGAGAATGTAGCAATGGCTATTAAGAATGATGATACACTGTTCTGTAGATAGCAATAAAATACTCTACATTCCCCCATTCACCTTTTAAGGATGTGCTTTGAAATGAGCATCTATAAAATGTACTGTTCTTCACTGGTTAGTAAACATTATTGATGATGCTGCTGGCTCAATAAATGGTTTTTTAGAGCTGTGGAACATTTCTATGTTAAAGTGCGGCTAAACATGTTGGAGTGGCAGACGTCTAAATAAATGAAGTGTAATGTTGCTGAAACAATGAACTACTGAAAGGTGAGGTAGATTCTGTGAAACATCATATATTTGGAGTGCACAACCGCACTTCCTACAAGCTACTACAGCATGGAGAGAGATGATTGTAAAAAGGGAGACAGCTTGGGTTGCTGCATTTGCTGGCTGGAAAAAGTAACTATAAAAACAATAGGAAAGTTGCCAGGGCACACCTCTCTGTGCTAAATATGATTTAATGTAGTTTGTGGAAGTACAAATATAATTAAAATTATTACAGAGAAACAATTGGAAGGGCATGTTTGTTTTTTAATAGCCTGAAAATATACTTTTCCCTGTGGAAGCATTACCTCAACAAAAGCAGCAGGAAACAGCTTTCCACTTAGGATCATAAGAAAGAAAATCTTGTTTTGTTGAATTTGTTTGTCTTGACAAATTACATTACAGATTATAGATTAAAAATTTTATTTCTCAATGTATCTGGCAACAGTGAACCTTAAAAATCAGATTAAAAAAAGTAAAAAATTTTTGTAGGCTGTTTAATTACGTGGTATGCTTTTTCTTTCGGATGGGTAGTGCTGTATCTAGCTGACTGGTGTCCATAGAGCTTGCTGTTACTGCTGTGAATTTCTGAACGTTGTCCACCTTTACTTCTCTTTCAGCCTTCACCTCACTTCTGTTTTTTTCCAGCACCTTATATGAATGGTTTCTTAACTCTAGCCAGAATGTACAGGTTTTTTCTGTACTTTCTTATCAAAAAGAAGTCACTTTTGTTTTGCAAGTGTACCTTTGACCTGTTTCTTCTTCATAGAGCACCACTGGTTTCTCTGAGATGTCAGTTTTCTGCTTGCCCTCGTTAAGTAAGGCAGTTAAGTGGGTATTTAGAGAAACTTTTCACAAGACTGAAAGTGCATCAGCCATCCTTAGGTGTGACTAGCATATTTCTTAGCCAGGTATCTGACTCCATGTCTCGTACAGCTCCCAACAGTTGAGGATGATGCTTTTGCAGGAAATGCTGTATGAATCTGGTGCCACTCCTCAAACGCACCTGAATGGAGCTTTGCAGACCAGAGAAGTTTAGCAAAGGCTTGAAGAAGTAAACTCAGCCAAAGACCGAGTGCTGATACAGTAGTAACTGTCTTAGTTTTGTTTTAAATTATTTTTATTTATTCATTCACGACTGATTCTACCAAATTGTAATGTGATTGTTAGTAGCCATCCTTGCACTCCTTTGTGCTGTGTTTTACCATAGAAAGAGTCAAACTGAACATGTACAGGTTACCTTAACATTTCACGAACTGTATTCTAACTACTTTTGTATTTATCTCATTGAAATATTTTGAGTTTGTACTGTTTATGCTAAAAGAAGAAGTCACTGTTTTATTTATAGTGCCATTTTTTAACTTCTATGTAGAAGGATGTGAACATACTGTAGCTTTCTTGGGACCTACTGTAGTCTACCAGAGAAAACTGCCAGCTAGAAATGAACTTGGCGAGTTTTATTTTGCATTTTTTTTAAAGAAAGCATTGCAGAATATAATTATAGCTACCCTACCAGGGAACTAAAAATACTTGCTTGTCTCAGTGCCCTCAGCCCAGGGATGGTATTATACCTACAGAATTCAGGTTGTTCAAATACCTGGCGCTGCCTTGCTTTCCTGTCTAAACTAGTATTCTCTGCTGACTTCTCATTTCTACAATCTACAATCTTCCCCTGCACAAGAAAGTTTAGAGGCTTGGTAAATACTGAAGAAAAATAGATACCTAGCATGCTAACATGTAGATATGTCTGGCATCTAAATAACTTTAAACAGATCACTCGGGGCAGAAGTGGGGAATACTACATGGTGCCCAAAGGGAAAAAGTAAAACACTGTAAAGAAGCAAGAAGTTGGTAATATCAGCCCTGGATTAATATTAGAGTTGCAAATAGAAACAGGCACACATTGCTAGAGATGCTACACATAACTCTGCAAGTTTTCAGAACTGAAGTTTGCGGGGAAAGTCTTGAGATCAGTGAAGGAGAAAATTAGAAAATTACAAGACAGACTGGGAGATGAAGTTACAAACAGTGGTAAGGTAGCTGAAATGTATTATTATTCATTAAAATTTATTTACAAAGAAGCACATTAAAAGGTAGAAAGACATTTTCTTACACTGTGTGAGCAACTTGCAGGTTAGGCCACAGGTACTTAAGGAAAGCTGGTCAGTGAAAGACAAAAAAATCCTAGGCTTCTATTTATTTATTGTTTTACAGTTATACCCAACCAATACTCCACATTTCATAGAACAACAAAATTAAGCAGGTCATCAATCACAGGTATGAAAATCAGCTTGGAGAGCTTGCCAAGTTTGACTGATGGTCTTGAAAAGTTAAAATAAGCCAACATTAGACCAAGTTAGTTGATATCAAGTGATAGCTGATGGCAAGTGGCACCTCCTAAAATTGCTCCTAATATGTGAAAAAGATTTTAAAGAAAACACTAGGGAAATTTGAATGTTTACATGTATTAGTGGTCTAATGAATGGATGTTCTTATCATTTTGAAAAGCAGTGGCCCTGTCTCTTGATGATTCTTCTGTCATCCTGTTCCTTGGTGCCTCTATGGCTTCTTCCCCTCCTCCCCAAAAAACCCCAAACCCCAAACCAAAACATATCACAATATCTTAACAACAGAGAAAAAAACAGAAGAAGCAGAAAAGTTGCTTGATTCAACCTTAATTTCAGCTCTGAGTGAAGTGACAGACTCAGCAAGGGATTTCTGTGTGTGAACAGTTGACATCTCCGGGACATCAGAAAAACCAGAGTGTTGATGCAGCTATCTCCAAGTAGCTGTGGAAATGAAATTATAGGATTTAGCCCTAAGTAGAAGTTTAAGCCAGAGTACCTTCAATATAACAAGGGCAGTACAGTTGCAGTCTGTGAAATGAGCCTTCAGAACAGCTTGTGGAAGTGTCTCTGCTCTTCTATGGAGGCCAATATTTCTGTTTGTTCCAGACATGTGGGTGGTTATCAAATCAAAAATCAGTATTTTTGCATTTTATCACTGGAAATCACAGTCTGCCCATATACCTTAAACCACATGATTTTAGTCTTCATTCATACAATTTAAGTTTTACTGCTCTCCCTTTCACTTATGACAGACAGTTGGCAAAGTGTAGGTTTTCCTACAACCAAAGGATGGACTTACTTTTTCAATGGCTAGGCTTCCTAATATCCTAATGGTCCATTTACTCCAATGGTGGTTATATGAGAATGAATAGTAAGAAGGGGTTGTTTAGCTTTTCTGTAGTACCAGTAAAGACAAGCACAGATTAAACATCTGTGAGGTTTAGTTTGCATTCAGCTTTTTAAAGTAAAAGTGACTTACTTTTCTTTGGAAGAAGTAAGTCTGCAAGTCTTTTATTTTCCAGTATTTGGGTAATGGTGACTCTTTCTACCCTATTAAGCTTTTTGTAGTGTTTTCTTAAAATGCTGAATGATCTTCCTTCATCTGCAAAAATGGATGAAGGATAAGGGAGCAGATTAAGAAAAAGTTAATCTGATACAGTATGGGATGTAAATGAAAACACAGCATTTGGAACAACTTCCATACGGTTGTCTGGGGAGTATAGCTGTTGTTTGGACTACGGTGGATGTACAGTGAAGCTGTTATCAGTAAGCTAAAGAAGATACCTCAAATTTTTTCCCTATACCCAGCTTAATAGCTTTTGATAGGCAATGTAATTTTATGATCTTCAGGAATTTGGGAGGAACAGGAGGCAGGTTGAAAGCCTGTGAGCCCCTGCTCAGTATCTCAAGCTGTAAGAAAGGAAGGGGGCAATCCATTACACATAAATAGATGTAGTTTTCTAGCATGATCCATGTTGTGATTTTACACTTCTCACAAAGTCAACACTTTAGATTTTTATTCTAAAGTGTCACATACATTTACACTTTCAACAGTCCCACCCTCATAGCAGTGCAATTGTAACAGAGGAGAAATCTGCCAGATTACAAATTTTTTGTGTAGAAGGAACATAAACATAGATTTGTGACATAGATCTGTGTGTGCAAAAAAAAGTAAATAATTACGTGAAATGCACTTTTTAGATATTTCTTTTGTAGTATGACACTTCCAACAGAAATGGTGTGTGTGGTTCCATAACTGTTAGCCAATTTTTAAGGAATTTTAAAATTGGGAAGGATGGGACTGATTTCCAGGACAGGAAGAGGTATGTGCAAGGGGGAGGGACCCAGAGTGTATCTATTTAAAAAAACCCAGAGAAAGACTGGACACTTTGAATTACAAAATGGCTTGAATCTTACAGCTGGTGACTACTGCTCTCAGCAGAACTGTGCTAAAAAGAATAGGTCAAGGTAAGAGTTATATATTAAACCAAAGCAAAATCAATCTGGGGACAAGCATTAAAAGCACTTTTTTACTTGGAAAATAATTAATGTGTAGAACAGTCTTCTAGGTAAAGTCACTGAAACAAAGACATGGGTCATTCAGTAAACAGTTGGGTATTGTTCAGAAAATGCAGTATTAAAATGGGGTAGAGGTTCGATGAACCTAATAGCCCCATTCTCAGACATGCTTTTGATCTAATATATCCTAGCTGGGCATTTGTTACTTGATGCCAGGTGTTATTGCTCATAGGGCAAACAGTATCAATTTCTCTTAGTTTGTCTCCATTTTAGGAGTCTGAGAGAACAAATCCGTGTTGGAAGTGCCCTAAGAATGGCAAGAGGCTGCGTGTATGGGAATAGCTTCAATGAACCATATTTTGCCCTTCTAATTTTAACCTGGATACTAACTATGCAGCTATAATAATGCAAATCAGCAACTCTTAAGGGAAAAAAATGACCCAAGAGATTCCACATTTTGTAAATATTTACCAGGAGGAGGGTCATTTTTATTTCCACCTAAGTTTTGCTACGTGAAACTGGTTACAGGGATAGAAATTTTATATCCCTAATTCATGTGCTGTTTAAAATGGCACTGCATTCCTGCTCTGAGGTTCTTGGAATTGTCGGCATTCTCAAAGCAAAGTCATAGCATTTCTGGAAAATGATGTGAAACATCAGTTAAAAGTTGTAAAGACAAAAGAAACAAAACTTAAATGAAATTTTCAAGATTTTAACTAGAACATTTTATTGGTGCTGACAATCTTGTAGAGACTCGGGTAGCTTGCAATATGATGTGACTGGACAATAGTATCATCGTGAAGATTGTTCAGATGAAATAACTATCCAGTTGTAGTTATGTTTCAAAAACAAGCTGGGTGGGTTGAAGCACATCAAGTGAGTCACATCTAATTGTCAGACTTGTTTCTTTAATAACTAGTGGTACACCATGCTTAGATGAAAGAATTGAGGTGAAGTAGGACCGTGGGTTTGTTGTACTGGTTATCAACATGGAAAAACCATAACTAGAAATGTCCTACCTAGTAAGAAAAGGATTTTTTTTTTTTTTTTTGCGGAGTGTTCTTCTAGATATGGGACCCAAGTGCTCTAACGAGAGCTACTACCAGTATTTAAATACAGAAAAAGCCTCATTGAGACTGGGTTTAAAATAATACTTTATCCAGTCCGTTAAGATCTGATTATTATTTACCATGGAAGCATCTCCATTTTCTTTTTCTACGTGAAATAAATAGAAAAAATGAGAGTAAAAATCTAAATCACAGTGAACTGGGTTGTTCTAATTCCAGCAAAGAAAGAGAAGATGTAGGAAATTCTGTAAGTTTGTTTCTGAGTTCAAGGAAAATTTCTTACAGGATCAAAAATAATAATTATTCAGCATTTCTCAGACTACCAAGACCTCAGGCATTTAAAAAAGAGAACCAACACTAATCCAGGGTTGCACTGGAAATCTGTCAAAATAATGCAGGCGGGAATGACATGAATTTGTTTCTGTATTTTTTTTACACATTCCATGCTTTTGCTATTTTCAAGTTGACTTTTGCCTCTTTAAAGAAACGGAGTAACAGATAATGTGTTTTAGACTCAAATCTTTCAGACTGCACCTTCTCCTGGCACTCAGGTAATTGGAAATGAAATTGCAAGACTGCTGAAAAAAACTGTTGGAGGATGCTTTAGAATATGTTCAAAAGGCACATTTCTTCCAGACTTACCTGAATGAGGGCACTGCCTTTGAAATGGATTCCCATAAGTGTTTACATTAATACTAGTGTGTTTGAGATCTGATACAGCTAACGCAAATACTTCCTTTTTAATTTTTTTTAATAGAAGTGTCATACACGATGAGAGGAGCTGTGATTGCCAGAGGTAACTGGCTAATTTTGTAATGGAAGAAGCTGCTGACTCTCCAAGGTACAACGAAAAAAATACTTTCTAGTGTTTTGTAGTATAAACACCATGCAGGATTTTACTGGAGCCTTAAAACCTGCATACTCAGTAGACAGTCTGTACCACGCAGATATGCGGGTTGTCCTTCATTCTTTCTAGTCTTCTGAAAATACATACAAGGGACAAAGCCTCAGGAAATACAATTGTCCTTTTAAGCTTAAAGGGTAAATGGGCGATCTTGTGATTAGAGCACAGTGTTTGGAGCTGCAGATGGGGGGTCTGTTTGTGGTTGTGCCAAAACACCGGGCAGCCAACTTCTGCATTTCCAGGGTAATCAGGAGTTGGGTAATGCATATAATGCAAGGACATAGGTAATATGTAAATGAGGCTGTAAGGATCTTCTTTGAAAATGATCAGAGAAAGCCACAACTTGAAGAGGAGGCTGCAGTAGGAGTGGCATGCCCTATGTGACACGAGGGCAGTGGGAATGGCCATATCTCACCGTACCTCCCCAAAAATTACAGCTCACGACTCTGGGTGCTGCCAATGCAAATCTCAAAGGCTCTTGTGTCAGCCTGGGGCTGTCAGGGTGGCTCATCCACGGGGACTTGCCCTTCTCCATCACCACCAGGAGAAGCCCAGGGAAGCCGAGACCCTGGCGTGCTGTCAAGCCCCCTTTACGTTTTTGCCTTGATGTCTAGGTTGGTGTGAGGCTGCAGGTTCTGGAAAGCTCCCTGCGTCTCAGCCGGGAGCGTCTTACACTCGCTCCTCTGGCTTTCACCGAACCCCAGCATTTCCGTGGAGTGAGTGGTTTCTAATTTTTGTCAGAAAGTTCTCAAACAGCGGTACGCTCCCTCGTCGCGTGCTCTGCTCTCTCCCACACCTGAGGATGTGGGTCGGTGTCTCCTGCGTGGGGTGCTCCGCTTTTTTACATGCTCTTGTCTGCTGGCAGTCAAAACAGAAGCAAATGGAAGAATAAAAAGAGCTGGGAAACACAAGGGTTAATGCTCTGAAGTCTGTGGGTGCAAACAGGGTTCTGTTAAAAATGAAATGAAATTGGGTGGAGGTAGATAAAAAGAAATCTGAAATAATTGTTCTGTAGAATATGGCCTTTCCACATAGGCAGAAATCTTTCTCTTCACTTCTGTCTGAAGAGAGAGTCAAATAGAGAATCTCATCTCTTAATTAGAAAGAAAAATACTCATCAAACACATCTCATCACTGGAAAGCTAATGATCCACAGCTGCTAGTCTGAAAGGGCAGGCTTTTTTTCTGAACAGTAGGAAGTGTTAATCATTTTGGATGAGATTTCTTTTTAAAATATACTGTAGTTTGCAAAAGAATAGGATATTCAATATTCTAACTTAAATTATTTTTTGAAGTGTTGTACACCAGGGATAGTGTCATGTGTCTCCCTGAATGATCATTTAATGCATGTGTCTCTCACTAAGAGTATCAACTGATGTGATGTTGTAAATGGCCAGTTCATGCCTGTGACTCTGAAAATCTTGATCTCATGGGGGAGAAGAAAAAAAGTCCTCCCTTATATTCTTCTGTGTAGGAAATGGCAGCTATATTAAACTGTAACCTTTGAGACTCCCACTCCTCCCTTAAAATAGTTGGCTTGTTTCAGTAGTGATGAGGATCCTTTTTTTAGACAGAGTTAGAGCCATTATTTCCTTGGAAGAGATCATACCAGATACAGTCCATGTTCCACTGGATGCTTTATAGGCATGCGCAAGTCCCAGAACTGCCCTTTTACACTTGTTCTTAGCTTTTCTGGATTATTGTTTTTCACCTATACTTGCTTAATGGATGGATATTTAGGTTTGCCTCCTGCATTCATGCATGAAGTGAAGGTTTCTACACACCACTTCCCTTCTTCCCCCTCCCCACAGCTATCAGGCCCTTTATGCCTAAGAACTGAGCCCCTGGATTTTCTTGCTGTTCTGCACCAGATTTTGGGTTTGCTCATGTTTACTTAAAAGTTTTGTCTAATACTGGGAATCTGCTTGTTTTCTCCCATGTGCATTTCATGAGTGCATTTCTCTTCTGGGGAAGACAGTGAGGCTATTTCACTTGCAGTGCCATCACTGTGCTGGTCTCGCACAGCACACATCTCATTTGTGTTGTAAATATAGAGTCCCTGTTTTCCTAGTGCCTGGCTGAGACAGGTGCCTGAAAGGAGGAACTGGTTAAAATTCAGCCAGACTAGATGGAAATTAAGGTGGCAGGTCAGCAAAATCATCTACAGGAGATGACGGGTGTAATAGCCACATTTTTGAAAGGTATGTCCATACAAGTTGTAAAGAGATAATATCTTAATACAATATTTCACTGGCCTACAGAGTACAGTGCTGTAAGGAATTAATACTCTGGCACTTAGAAACTTCACATGAGGAGTGTTTGGATGGGAACTCATTGATGTTCTGGAGAACAGGGTACCTAATGACCATGTTCCACAGTCTCTGGTCAGGTCCATATCTCCTGACACTGTCTAGGTTGCTGGCTTCTTTTCCGTGGAGCTGGTGATTGTTTGGATATTACTTGATTTTCTTTCCATCTTTCTAACCAAAGTTCAGATGGAACCATAAGAGAGACTGTATGCATTGCCATTTCTCAACAGGTGATCTCTAGTATTTGCTTTTCTGATATTTGGGTGCTGTTCGCCAACTTGCAGAACTCCCTTCAGCGTGTATCCATTGACTCAGGGTGTTTCTGGGGTTAAAGGGTGCAAGGATTTTTTGCTTTTTCTTTTGAGATGCAAATTCTGTTGTAAATTGGCTGTATCAAATTTACTGCATCAAATCCACATAGATCTTGCTCTCAGAAGGATAGTTAGCAACCTCATAGAAGAACCCTCAAATTCCGTGAGCTGTTGTTTGCTTCTTATTACCATTTCTAACAGATTTTCTTTTAAACTAAACAACCTAAAAAAGGCAGTTTTCTTTCAAATGAAACACTGTTAGAAGTGCCTATATCCTCTTATGTATGTCACACACACTGCTTTTTCACTTCTTTCAGTATTTACCATGTTTGTCTTGCAGTCTCACAGGACTTCCATATACATAGCATTCAGTGATAGAAAGTAGGGGGTTCAGGTAAGTTAGCTGATCTTGAGAGAGCAGATTACTTAAAATACAGATTTTTTTTCTTTTATGTGGGAGCTTGAATTTGGTAGGAGCATTTTGTTTTAACTGTAAACAAAAAATCCAGCAGAAGAATATTAAAATCCCCATTTTTTACTTACTCGGCTTTGTATACATCTTGGCGACTGATTTGGGAAAGTGATCCACTTTTTAGTTTGCCTAGGTATTGGCATTGCTTTAGATTTGCTAGTTCTGTGGCACACCACCTTCATTCATTTTAGTAGTTGGTAAAAACACAAATATTCAAAAGCTTAACTATTTGGATTAAAAAGGCTTAGCAAGATTTCTGGGAGTATATCCAGCTGTGGTACGTAGTGTGATTTGCTATAATACTTTCATTTTTGGTTTTTGTCATATTGGAAGAAAACAAACCCAAGTTATGTCTGGAGATGGCTAAAATAACGAGGGGTTTGTTCATAGAAAAAACTGGATGTAAAAATGGTTTTAGTTTGACCCCATCTAAGTCCAAATACTTTTAGTTCGTTCCTGCAAACCAATAATTTTGTACCAGCACCAGTAGGGAACAGGACCTAGCTGGATGTCTCTCTGCCAGACAGCTACGGGCTCTAACAAATGCTGAGGACTTCCAGGCTTCCAAAAAGTCGTCTCTGTACCTCTCGATGGGTCTGAGGCTGAAGTCCAGTGTGTGAAGCTTGTCAGAGCTCCGTGGCAGAGAGCTGGCGGTGGGGATGGGTCTCTCCCGGGGTGCGATGACCATGTGGCCCCAGTGCCGGAGAGCAGCCCCAGTTATCGAGGCGCACATCGCTGGGAGATGGCACCTGACCACCGTCCCACCAGCCTCCAGCCATGGAGTGCTCGAGGTGTTTTGAGCAAGCACTTCAACAAATCGAAGTTTTCAAAGGGGTGGACTTAGGTGGGTTCTCAGCATTCCTTTTAATCCCATTTTCTGTGATTCCATGGTCGGTACTGTTTTACCATGCTTTCATTAAAATAGTTGTACGTTTTTGCCTGTTAGTGTGATTTTTTTGCTAGCTTTCTATGCAAAAGATTTTTTCAGATTTGGTTGTGATGTTTACTTCTTCTGCTTGTTTGTGTGACATTACTGACCAAGCTCATTCTTCTAAACAGCAGATTAATTTCTATTCATGGAAATGACTAACCTTTTTTTTCTAACATCGCGGTCTTAATTTTATGCCATTTTGCATTATTTTGTCCACATAATCATTATTTTATGAGAGAACAATTAATATTCCTCTCAGACTAAACTGTTTTCCTTTTGCAAGAATTAAGGTGTGAAGGAATGAAAAGTGCAGCAGTTGTTTCATGAAGGTAGGTGGGCAGTCAGCAAAGTGGTTGAACAACTTTCCTGCCTAAGGAGAGGTGGGTTTCTTTAGAATTGTTTTAATTTGTTGGTCTTAACTGTGCACAAGAGTTTAATGCAATGCTGATTTGAATCACTTTTTTTCCTGCTCTGTCTTCTAGCTTTTTCTTTTTGTGGTCTGGAACTTTGAGCTCTACATGATACCACTGGCTTTGTTGTTGCTGCTGGCATGGAACTACTTCTTGATCGTATCAGGGAAAGATAACAGGCAACATGATACGGTAAGTCTTCTCTACTTCAAGCGCATACATGTCCTTTTCTCTTTTTAACTAGATAAAATTTTGTAACTGAGTTTAAATATGACATCTTTTTGAAAATGTCTCGATTCACAACGCTCGATGGACAATTTTCCCACCTGCAATTTAATTTTTCTCCAGCTGTCCAATAAATGTGTCTGTTTTTGTTGAAAATGTCATGTAAAAATACAGTAGAACATGTACTATCCTCAGAATCTGGTTTGTGTGGGAGCAGAGATGAGAGGTTTGCTGGTCAGGAAAAGGCAAATTCTTTGAAAATGGTTTTGCGTGGCTAAGTCCTTATGTTGCTTTTTTTTTTTTCACTTATTGAAGTTAAAGGTTAAAATGATTCCAAATTGTTAACAGTTTCTGAACGTATTACACTTTATTGGATTTCACAGTTTATCATTAATATGTTACCATTCATTGAGCTTATTATAAGCTTTTCTTATTCTCATCTAATGCCATCATTTAATTAAATGCATGTAGTTGGGATATGAAGTAGCAAATGTTTACTAATAACTGACATTTTTAATAATAAAAGCATAGTTCAGATTTTCGGAAGTACATATCAAAAGTTGAAGCTGTATTCTATGCTGTGCAAATTTTCTAGTATCCAGGCAGCTTATGGATTTTGCATGTGTTTTATTGCTGAACGTTATGAATTTGGTATTCGTATCTGTATTCATATCCCAAAAGCAGTATGCTGTCTAGGACATTATGATCTGGATGGATAACTGGATGGGTGGAAAAAACACAAAACAGGTTAGATAATTGGTCTCAGAGGATAGTGGTTAAAGGAGGTTGGTAAGAAGTGGAGTACCACAGTGCACAAGGACCTGTCCTGTTTAACGTCTCTATGAGTGACCTGTAGGAGGTAACAGAGTGCACTCCTACCAAGTTTTTGGGTGACACCAGGTGTGTGGGACCAGCTGATACCTTGGATCTGCCAGTCAAAGAGACCTAGGTAGGCTGGAGAAATGAGCCAACAGGAACCTCATGAAATGCAAGAAGGAAAAATGTGAAGTCTTGCTCTCGGGCACGAATAACCCCTTGCAATGATGCGGGCTAGGATTGATTGGGAAGCAGCTGTCTGAACTGGGCCTGGGCGTCTTGGAAGACAGCAAGGTAGACATGAACCAGCAAGAGGGAAGAGGGCCTCCGGCACCCTGGGCTGCATTAAGAGCAGCACAGCCAGTGGATGGAGGGACGCCATTATCAGCCCTTGTTAGACTGCATCTAGAATAGCATTCCATTTGGGGCACCCCAGTTCGAGAAAGTCACTGATTAACTTGAGCGAATTCAGTGGAAGGCTACCAAGATGGTGAGGGGCCTTGAGCACTTGCCCTGTAAGGAGAAGCTGAGGGAAGTGGGCTTGAAAGAGCCTGGAGAAGAGAAGGCTTCAGGTCACCTGAAGAGCAGCCCTCCACTACTTATAAGGAGGTCATCGAGAAGATGGAGCTAGACTCTTCACAGTGATGTGTGGTGGAAGAGGCAACAGGCATAATTTGAAACAAACGAGGTTCAGACTGGAGAACCTTTTTTGCCATGAGAATTGTTAAGCAGTGGAAGAGGTTGCCCAGGCAAGTTGTGCAGTTGCTGCCAGAAGTTTTCAGGGCCGGACTGGATAAAGCTCTGAGCAACCTGATCTGACCTCATGGCTGACCCCGCTTTCAGCAGGAGGTTGGAGTGCCTTTCCAGCCTGAATGATCCCATGACCCTAATGTCTAGCAACTGCTATTATTAATGACCAGAGGAACTGATACAGCCCTGATCCGGGCACTGGTATTACCTGTCTACATCACTAAGACTGTTATGCTTCCAAGGGTCATCTAAAATTAAGGGTGGGGATGATAGAGGTATTCCCTAATCCCAAAGGTTGTTACATTTATGGAAAAAAGCCTAAGATCAAGATTTAAAAGATGCATTACTTAAATAACGGCCCTTAGTCTCCTGCTGCCTGAAATGCTTAAAGCTTCTCAACCTGAAGATTTTATGAGTACTGAAATCCCTTGTGAAAGGAGAGATTTCACTTGCGAGCTGCAATACACTTCATTTCTCTCTGAAATACCACCTGCCTGTGAAGATTAATTGGGTCATGTAACTTTTCTAACAAAATAACGAAGCTATTGATGGGCTCTCTGTTGAGGACACCAAATGCTGCTTTAAAAATGTTCCTCTTTGTGAGATTGCTTCAGACCAAGCTATACAGCCTATATCAACCAATCATGTTCATCCCAAGTATTTGATATCTGTGCTGTTAATTACTATTTTTTGTTTAGGTTTATCACAAGTAAGTTGGGACCACATTTTTAATGATTTGAGCTTGGTTATCATCATGGTGAGCATCTGTCTTCTGTGAAGTGATCTTCAGACTTATTGGATGCCTTTCTAATTAACTCACAAATCTTCAGTAATATCACAAGTCCTTAGCTCAGGTCATTAGCACAGTATCATTAGATTAGGAGTCATTTAAATATTTCTGTTTTCCTATGCAGAGTGTAAATATTAACTAAATTAATTAGGCAATGTTTCCTAGTGGCTAGAGAACACTTCAAGATTCACATGATCTGGCTTCTGTTCCCAGGTCTCCAGAGATTTCTTGCGTGCCTCAGTGAAATCAGTGACTACTTACCTTAGGAATATCGTGTGTCTTCAGAAGTTACTTTGAAATCCTCAAGCTAATGATAAGACAAAAAGATAAATGTATTAGTTAACTTTTCTTAATTAACACTAGACAAGCATAGTTAAAAATTGTATGCACTTTAGGCTTGTTTCATGTCTATGGAAAATACTTAAATTTGGGACCTTCAAAAGTAGCTCAGAACAGTTAGTTTCCATTGTAATATCCCTACAAGAAAACAATTATCAGTTTTATCAACAATTCAGGTGTTAGGGACTGTAGTCTTCTGCAGGTCAATGAAATAGTGATCCCTGAGTTTCTGTCTGGATATGGTAGATGGACCAGCCTTAACTCATCCTTGGTTGACTCTCTATAGACAAGGTATCATTTGATATGTCTGCTTGGGCATCAGTTTCTTTGAAGTAGTTTGGAACTTATTTTCTTGTGGACTAATTCACCTGCCAAGTGGTCGGGGTTACTCCGTCATAATATGAGCCCATGCTGCTCGTTTGAATGTGTGTATGATTATTTTGCCATTTACTCCGACTCCTAATAAGTTATACGTGCAAGTCCTTTCTTGAATTAAAAGTGCAATGAGGTTGGGGCAAGGGGGGGACCCAAGTGTATTTACTAATAGGAGATAAGTCTATTGGAAAGTCAGACAAAGAGGTGAAGCAGCATATTAGGCATTACTGCTTTCATGGACTTGGCTGGACTCTCTTTGTAGGACTGATTGTCACTGTGGCTTTAGTCAAACACTTGCACGAGCTTAAAAGAGAAGCATTGGATTACCTATCTTTTATACATTTAGATCAAGAGTAGATGTATTTCTGGAAGATATGCTTTCATCAAATACAAACTCTTGCATTAAACGTTGGTGTAAGCGGATGTAAATAGATGTTGACTTCGTGGATGGTTCTCTAAATGAATCTGTGAGAATTCAGAACTGATCTAAAATGGATGGACTTCTGGAATTTAGTCATGTAGCAGGTATAAAAAATCACAGAATAAATATTTCCTTCCAGTATTAAGCAAGGAAAAATATCAGTAAAATGGCATTCTTAATGCCTTCCTGTGAATTTTGCAGTAACATTTTTGCCTGAAGCGTACCTAGCTGCTTTCTCCAAGGATCCTTGCATTTCCTTATACTTGTACACCTAAATATCTGACCTCCCGGAATAATTTATTTTTAGCGCAACTGCCGTTCTCGTCTTAAACCATCACCACCTAAACACACAAGACTAGAACTGAGTGGACCTTACCACTTTTATTTTTTTTCTCCACCTTTTTTCCATCATCTTGTTCACGTCCTCTGAGGGAGAGGAGAGGTATCAGCTGCTGCCACTTTTCTGTCCCCGCTGCTCCATGTCACCTGTGTATGGCAGGCACAGGGTAGCAGAGCACAGCACGGTGACAGTCTGCTCGGGATACTCAGGGAGAACAAGGACAGAGGGAGAGCAAAGGACTGGCTTATTTCAGCAGCCTTGACTCTCTGGGAACCCCAAATCACATCTTACAATAGATGGACGAACAGAAAAGTTCATCCCACCCAGCTGTAATTGAAAGACTTCTAGATATATCCAAACTAACAGAAAGTATGCTGAGGTTTAAAGCTTCTTTTCAGTCTTTTTTAAGAAACTACTTAATATTTTGATATTTTCAAATGTGTTGTACAAAAAACCCCTCACCTTTATAGCTTGGAGAAAACAGCAGCACTGCTGTCTGGTGTCTTTTTTTCACTTCTATTTCTAAGCAAAAGTCACAGTTATTAGAACTGCATGAAGTTAGTGGAAAAAAAGGTCTTTCTTTTTTCCCTGCTTTTCTACTTCAGGCTGTGTTCTGACTGCCTGCTGGAGCTGCCTAACTTAAGGAACGGTCAGATAATCCCTCAAAGTGATTAAAAATGTTCCCACTCTCCAGCTGCTCTTGTACCCTTCCCTGAGATGAAACAGTTATTGTCTGGTTGGGCTGTCGTATTGCAAATGAAAAAAACTGGTTTGCATAGTTATCAATTTTTTTTTTTTCCCCTGTGTATGTAAACCTGACTACCACAATTAGGACAAACTGTGACTCTCAGCTGTTGGGCCATAACACTTAACTGCTGTAACAGGCACATGGCATCTCCTCTGGTGACACTGCAAGTTCTTGTTCTTCCTTGAGTAAGCAGCAGGCAGGGAGCCCAGGTTGTCTTCTCCTTGATCCTGCCATTGAGGAGGAAGGGCTGGAGGAGGAGTGGACAGATGTGGCATGTCAACAACCAGTCCCACAGCTGTTATTGACAACAGGCACTTGTTTTTTACAACTATGGGATCCTTTTTGAGGATTGAGGACTGCTAGGAAGAGGCAAGATCCACCTCACTAAGTGGGGCAAAATCTTCTTTCCCAGGAGGCTGGCCAACCTGATGAGGAGAGCATTAAACTAGAAATGATGGGGGAGGGAGGTGGTGAAGACCCGCAATCAAGTGAGGAAGTGGTGGTCTGAGTTGGGAAGCAAGGGTTGCAGGGTGAAGTGGGCAGGAGGAGACCTCAAAATCAACCAAGCAGGGCAGAGGGGGCCCACCTCAGGTGTATGCACACAGATAAGGAAATGCCACCCTGGAAGAGGCTCTCAAATCCTTTCTGAGAACCCAGCATGCCAGGGGGTTTCTCCCTGAAGTGCCTGTACATTAGTGTGCACAGCATAGGAACCAGTAGGAGTTAAGAGGTCCATGTGCAGCTACTTGCATACATGATCACAGGGACACGGGGGAATTGCTCTCATGACCATCATGCCATGGATGTATACTGGGTCTTTAGTCAGGACAAGACGGGAAGCTGAGGAAGGGGAGTTTCACTTCAAAGAGAAGATGGTGAAGGGATCAAAGCATCTGGCATACAAGGAGAGGCTGAGCAAGCTGGGACTGCTCTGCGTGGAGAAGATGAGGCTCGGGGGGGATCCTGATGATGTCTATAAATACCTGAAGAAAGACGAAGAAGAGAGAGACAGGCACTTCTCAGTGGTGTCCAGTGACAGGACAGTATCAACAGGTACAAACCAAAATACACAGAATTCCATCTGAGTGTGGTCACTACCTAGGACCAGGCTGCGCAGAGAAGTTGTGGTCACTTCCAGTGACCAGTATATCCATGGAGATACTCAAGACCTTACTGGACATGGTCCTGGGCAACCTGCTCAGAGGTGACCTGTCTTGAGTAGGGGGGTTGGACTTGATATCTCTGCTTGAGTAGGGGAGTTGATCTCAAGATGTCCCTGCCAACCTCTGCCACTCTGTGATTCTCTGAATGAAGATACTAATCTTTCTCTCCTTTTGGTCTATTATTTGTTAGGGTTTTTTTCCAAGCAATTTAAAATTTAATAGAAGAGCAATGCACATGCCTGGAGTTACCTATGAATGTTCTTCTGCCATATATACCCCTATGGAGAAGAGGTTTAATCACTTCAGTTCACATCCTGCATTTATAGTTAATACTTAGAGCCTTTAAGGAAATATTAAATAGCTAATTTCCTCTTGAAGTTTCAAGTTGCACATGTCATTGCATAGAAAATGATGGTGAGCAGCTGGGAGTTAATGTGCCATACACAAATTCTTATGAATCTGTAGAATAGAGTATACACACATATTATTAATCTTGTAAGAGTGATATAAAATGGCACGATACATCTTTTAATTTCACTGGTGATTTTTTGTGAAATAGGCTTTGATGACTTACGTTTCTAGAATATATGTTTCTATTAAAAGGTAGACCTGGACACATTTAGGATGAAATTTTGAGAATAGAAGAAAAATAAGTTTTGTTAAAGACATTTTGAGATTTTAACCAGTTTCTGTGGGTACTTTTTATATAGTCCTCCAATACGATATGTATAGTCAGATTTATTATTTATTTTTATGTGTCTTCTGGAAATTGTCACATGAAGAAAAACAAAACGGGGAATGGGAAGAAAGATGCTTACAAATATATCCATCTCACTGGATTCTTTCTTTCTTCAAGAAAGGGTGGTAAGCATGGTGAGCTTGAGTTGGGAGTGCAAGCCCAGCTCAGTTGCAGCTAGAAGAGCTTTTCTGGTTAGAGTCCAATCACTTTCTTCTGGGGGCAAAGCAACAGGGTCTGTGAGAGCTTTTGGTGAATTTGTTGATGCTCCTGTTTGGGACAGAGAGTGCCACCTTGCTGTACATTCAATACAGAAACCAACCCCACCAGAAAAGTGCTTGACTTTAACGACCGGTTTTCCTGCAAACTGAAAACTGAGTTACCGAGCAAATAAACAAGGTAGTAAGATGATTTTTCTGTGTTTCTTCACATTATGGTCTTAAAGCATGGAAGCATGAGTCCATAAAGTTCTTAGTTTGAAAACGTTTCAAAGGGTTTCATCTGCAGATGAATACAGGACAAACACCATGTGTTTCGCATCCACTGCCTGGGCAGTACTGAGGGGTTTTGTGCTTGAAGTCCAGAAGTCTTCTTCTGCCAGGGACTCAGCAGTGATTTCTAGCTGAGGACTGAATTCTTGGCAAAATTAACTGAATTTATGGCAAAACTAAATATAATTGTCCCTCTATTGTAGCTAAACAGCATCTGGAATATGTCGTTTGTACAAGATGATACAAAAGGGCGTTGTCAGGTTGGCAATTACATCTTGACTCCGTTTTGACTGTACTTTCCTGAGAAGTTTTGTCTCCGGTGTGATAGCAACAGCAGCAGCCAGGAAATCCCCAAAGCGTGAGAGCTGGTGGGAGAATACAGAGTTAGGCATAGAACAATATGTGTGTAAAACTAGTCTGATTCATGACACTTCTAAAAGTAAGGAAAATACGGTTGTTTTTGCAGAATGATTTTCAACATCATGCAGAAAGGATTTTACCTTCTGTTTGCTAACCACTAACTAGAGCTACGTTCTCTGCGATCAGCGCATCACTCCGAATGATGCAGGAAAGTCCATGAGCTCTTCTTAAAACGTGCAGCCTGCCTTCCTTTTGCCAAATTAATCAGCACCGGAAAATTGCTCTGCATTTGTTACCATCTATAAAATAAGTTGGAAAGGCTTTTGCAAACGGGTCATCGTCTGCCTGTGTGTTCAGGGTGGGTGCTATCAGAGCACAAAGACCACCAGCAACACGTGCCTGAATATTAAGTAGTCTGCTGAGAACCATTGCTGTCTCCATGCAGCTGTTTGTTCTTTCTATATGATCCATATAGTCAGGGAGGAAAGATAGACTATAGTGGCCTGCTATGGGACAGGGGTTTTTTTAATAAATCAGAAAAGAAACATCAAAATGTCAGCTTAATCAAGCATTTAAATTTTATTAATCAAGTCTAATTTTTATGACTGCAAATAATCGCTGAAGCTGGACAAATTTGCTCTAGATTGCATCAGAAACATAATTTTAATATTTAATGGCCTGCTGAATTTAAATGGAGAATTATCTTTATGAAACATGCTCTTCATAATTTGCCATTAAATGAGAAATGAACAAATCAACATAAATCTTACATAAAGGTTATTTAACTAAATGTTGGTACTATAAATATTTTAAATGCATTATGCACTAATTTAACAGTCACACAGTACACTATATAAAGATATAAGTTGGGCAGAAAGCGTTTCTCTCCTGCAGCATAATAGAATAAAATACTGCAAGTGGCTATCTAGGCTACAGTTAAAAGAGATGGTCTGCGCTGCAATTATAATCCCTGTGTCAGAGGTTTACATACAGTATCAGAGTATGGAGTAACCCCTTACTAAAACTTTATGTGGCTGTTCTCATCCCGATAGCAGTAACAAAAACCAAATGCACTACAGAATTGGAATATTTTGGCTGGTTTTTGTCACCCGAAGACAAAGCACCAAAACCAAACCCCACCCTAGATATCCCCAGCATTTTAAAAAATCGGATTTATTTCTGTCATAAACCAATTGATTTTTTTAATTTTAATTTTGCCACATTTTTTCAAATATAGTCTTCCAATATTGTGGGCACCTAAAATAAAATTGAAGTTCACCGCACATAGAGGCATTTTTTCTAGGAGACTGTTTTAATGATTTTTTTTGCATTTGCATCAAGATTTACATGGCAAGAAGATTCATTTGACAGCTTGTAGTGGCTATTATAAATAATCAATATTATATAACCTAACATCAGTTTAGTTTCTAGTAAAAATTCCCATAGTCATATGAGATTTTTATTCATGTTTGGTTTGGTTTTCTTTCACTTTAGCACATTTTAATTCAGCCTAGACTTTAAGAACTCTGGAACTGTACTGCAGTTTTAATGTATTTACCAAAATGTATCAACACCTGGAAAAAAAAAACCACTGAAATTACAATAATATGTGTATTACATACATTGCCACTTAAAATACATAACACAGCTTTTTTCTACCAAGAAACTTGTCAGCTCCAGATTTGAATGTAATCGACTGTGTCACACCCACAAGCTTAAAATTATTTGGATAAATGCTGGTTTATAAGAGAAGCATATCTGGTCCCACTAGAATCTGAAAACTATTTGACTAGAAGTAATAATAACAGTGAAAACCAATATCGAGCCATTGTGTTCTTAATAAGATAGTTTATCATGAGATTTTGCCCAAGAATTCCAGCTCACAAAATTTTGTGAGGGTGTTGATTTTAATAGTCCTGCACAGTAAACTTGCCATTGATATTTAGCCAAGCAAAGAATGTTTTTTTTTCATTCTGCTAAACTACAAATGAACCATTCTAAGAGACATCTGACATTCAAAGTGTACAGTACATGTTGAAGCCTTTAGATGGAGACATACTTCAAATAAACACCTAATATTCAGTTCACAGTGCATTGTGTAAATACAAGAAAGAGCTAAAATAAATGAGAACCAAGTATTGAAAGAAATATAGAGAAAAAGGCCTACTACTTGTGCCATTTTTCTGTTAAAAATTACTTTGTCTTAACTACATTGGCAACTGAATATTGAGGGCATATAAAGCTGACAACGGGGAAAAGGTTGCATGTTCTTGTATAATAAACTGTATTTACTGCCCATGCATGTTGCCAAGAAATTTATTATACTGTAAATAAAAATTCTGTTGTTGACATTACAGAACTACGTGTAATCAGTAGCATGCATCAAAAGGCATCTGATAGCCATATTAAAGTCTCATTTCCTATTAAGAATCAGACTAAATTACAACATGAGCACTTCCCAGAATAAGCTAAGAAAATGCGTTCTCTAGGAAGAAATAATTGTATTTGAGTGTCTCTGTAAAAATCAGGAAGTATTTTAGCAGTGAAGTACTAATGCTTTTCTTTTTAGTCTGCTGTATTCTGTACTGCAATATATTCAACCTTACTGGCAAGCTTATCACACTAATTATTATTACATCTAGTGGTTCAGTTATCTTGATGATTACTGCAGATGAAATACCCCAAGGTCAAAACATTAATAGTATAAATCAGGATCAGTTGTATTCCAGATATACTGAACTATTAAATCAGAATCTGTTAATTTGATTTTTATTTTCCTTATAAATGTGGTATAAAAAAGGTGGACATTTCAATTAAGCCGTATCTCCTTTAAAGTTTCTCCTCAACAACTCTATGAAAGAAGCAGGCGTCATGTTGTGAAAATGAGCACAAAACTGCTGCTGTAGCGGGCTTGTTGGCAATGAATGTCTTTGCTACAACTTGAAGTACCTGGAAATGACCTGAAAGAGCCCACGTGGTTTTATGCATCCTTCTTAATCCATACACACTGCACAATTTTCTATTACATTTACACATAAACGCTGAATCGAGTGACACACAAACATACGGTACAATTTGTCGGGACAGTATGAATTAACATGAAATCCAGACGGTCCTGAACAGTACAATTCCGATCACATTCATTGCACATCTAAAATGTGTTTAATTTGGAACCAAATCTCATTCTCTCTTTTATTTTGTCTTATGAATGTTAATACCTTTATGTGAAAATACAAATGTCTGCAGATATTTTGACACCATAACATGTGATATAGCAAAAAAAGTGTTTTCTTTTGTTTGTCATTTGAAACCCCCCTATGTTTGAAGAACCACATCAAGCAAGATAAGCAAATCTAGAGAAGTGCTGATGGGAGGCAGTGGGTGTTGCTTCACATTAAAGAAGAATATTAAGTTAACAGTCATCAGGGTTATCTGCAATCTGGTAGTGCCTCTCCTTTTATTTTTTTTTATTTTGCATATTAGCGCAGAGCAGATAGCTGGTATTGTTAACAAGTGAAGACATCAAAGTATCTTCTGTGCAGGTATTTCTGTGGGATCAGCCAAAGAAATTAGAACAGGAGACAATTCATGGAGTGACTTGCAGTTTGCACATTTAGTATGAGAAACGGCAGGCTGATACCAAGAGAGAAGGACCTTTCGTTAGAAGCGGTGCTCAGTTTCAACGTGTCATTTTTCCACGGTCTCTTTAGGTGGAGGAGGTATTTTAAAGTTCTCTCACAGGGTTTTGATTCAACATGACTGTGAATAGCTAGAACCCAACCCTACTTTGCAGGTGTTGAGGTTAGAAGTCCAAATGAATTCTTTCCTCAGCAATCCTGTTTGTTAGTCAGTGGATCACCTTTAGAATAAATGCAAGTTGTACTTAATTGTCAGCTTCCTTGGAGGACTGCGTTCTAGCCCACAGACGCAGGGGATTTCTTCATCATGCAAACGTGGTGGTTGTGCTTGCTTCTGGTAACCCGCTGTAACGAGGCTGTGCACCATCGCTGCTGCAATGGAACAGATGCTCCTCCAGTCTCCTATGGATTATGAATCGTACAGTATTTATAGACTGAGTTCCTCAAAGGGGGTGGGAACGGATCAGGAACAATGGCACTATGTAGGAATCAGGCTGCATGCTCCTTCTGATTAATAAGCTTTTAATAGGGCTATTTTGCACAGAAAGGATCTTGCTTTGCAACATATAAACATCATCTGCTTACTGTTTGGCCATGAAGTAGCTGACATGCTGTATTTGAGGCCGTCTACGTGTGTTTTTTAAAATGTCATCTCTATTAGTATTACATTCAAGGGACGGTACCAAGAAGCAGGTTGTTCAAGACCTTCTACCAGTATGCAGCATATAAGTCTGTGACAAGTGACATTACAGAAGGTCATGTCACTTTTAACTGCTTGCATTAGATCTTTCTGATTTCCCCAGTGCCCTTCCTTTGTTTGATTAATACTACTTGATTTCAAGCAAGGTATCGGAAGGCATAATTTAGTGAGTATTCTAGGGGCAATCTAAGATTTTTGCCATAGAACTTTTAATAAAATAACTCTAATGTTTCATTTTATTTTCATATGCTTTTTCCTGTCCTCCCTGTCTCTGCTCTCCCTCCTTCCCTGTCTGCTCCCTCCCCCCATCATACCTCCCCCAGGTACAATGCTTGACACAGAGATCCGAATAACTACTGTGTTCCCTCAAACCAAAGCAGCACATGTGCACTTTATTTGAATAGCAATGAGGCAGAATCAAAGGAGAAAAAATTCCATTGTGGGTTTTTTTTCTGCAGTATTCTTACTACAATGTTAAACTGAAATCTGTTGCTCAGATCCACTGTATCTCTCTTGAACAGCCTTGCTTTGTTCTGCAGAAATAGATTGTACTTCAGTATATGGCTTTTGTAAGGCTTCAGCAAACCGATTCTTCATATATGATACAATTATTGAAGAATCTACTTTCCTTGTTTTAATTTGTGTCAAAGTTCTGAAAACACTTGTTTTGGTGGTTTAATAAGTTGTATTATTGTGTCCGTACTGTCCGAATGTTCATAGTTTGTTGGTTTTTTTTTTTTCTTTTAACTCTTCCTTTTGAATTTCAAGACAAGTGAACACATGGACTATGCTTCTTGTACTTTAATGAATCATTTATGCATCTTGGGCATAGGAATGCTTTTACTACATTTTGTTTTGCTACAATAATTGAATTCTGTTTTCCTTTCCAGACAATTCAGTACTCTGAAGCTCAATGTAATTGGTGATATGACTAACCTAGAACAAGAGCATAGACTGCTAGTGGCTTTTGAATTAAAAAATGGAATGGAGGAGCTGGAAATCTGGGCTCAGTCCTGGGCTTCAAGCAATTTCAAAGGACTTTTTATGTCTTTTGAACAAGTTAACATTTTTCTAGTCTATAGAAGCTTGTAAAGTAGTTTGAGATCATTAGATGGGTAAGAAAAAAAAAGTGAGTTTGAAGTATTGTTACCTAGATAATTTAGAATGGGTATTGTCATGCAAGTGATTTCAGTGAGGTGCCATCATTTGCAACAATTTTAGAGGTTTCCAATTCAACTAATTTTCTCCATGCTAACTTTAGCGCTAATGTGAGATAGGCATTCTGCTGTTCAATCCTGTCAAGACAAGGAATTTCTGGATGTACATAAAAGAGATCTTTAAGTGTCTGGGGAATATTAATGTTGAAAAGTAAGAGACCTAGTGAGTTTAGTCAGCTCCAGGTGTAGGCAGTATCTGAGTCAACAGATTCAGGTTTATACCTTGGGCTTTAGTCACCTAATGATGTAAGTACAGACTTTTTTCCTGTGGCAAAACTGATTTAACAGGGTTTCCATCTCGCTGCAGCCCTTAACAGCTTGTTTTCATCCTCTCGTCTCAGTTCACCATTTTCTTGGTAGAGCTGATTGCTAGTGTTTCTGGAGCTGCTTGGTAAACTGGGTCACTGCAGCCATCCCCATTAAAAGTTTTAGGGTGGGTTTTTTTTAAGACCTCAATCAGTCCAGTGATGTAGTTTACAGCTCAGCTCCCCAAACACTTGGAACAGCCCAGGGAAGATGACAGTGAGCTACCGGGAGAGGAGAGGAACAAGGAGGTGATATAGGTGCATGGGAAACTGAAAATGCCTTTGCTTCCACAGAGAGGTCCGTGAAGACAGGACCTCTCAGACCCCTCCAAATGGGATGCGTAAAATGGCACACTGAGCCAAGCAGGAGCTGACAAGCATTTCAGCAACATGCTCTCAACACTTCCCTCTCTCGGTGCTGAGGTGTGTGACCATCCCAAAGTCTCAGGGCACTGTCTCTGATCCCCTTTCTTTAAGAAATGGAGCAGAGCTGGCCTGAAAGGGAAACAGAGGAGAAACTGGTGAGGGAGGCTTCTTCTTCATGGATGGTGGCTAGAGCACAGACTTGATTCCTTCTTCAGCCTGAGGGACTCACGAATACGTCTGCCTGGCTGGCAGCTGGTCAGAGGCTGCAGAAGATTCAGTCAGTCAGGCTCCTCCTGCTAAAATTGTTCTTCTGGGCAGGAAAGAATTCGAGAGTAATTGTTCCTTAATTGCTCGGGTCATGCTTCTTCCTTGTGCTCTTGGACATGCTCACTCTTCACTGTTTCTTTGTGTTTCTAGTTTTTCTTTTGATGCTAAGCTCCAGGACAGAGTAGCCCATAGACAGAATTGGAGGGTCCTTCCCCTCCCAAGTCCCAGGCTTGTTGCTAGAGGTGTTTTGGGACTGGGTTCAAACAAGGATGACCAGCTGAAACTGCAAATATTTTGAAATGTGCAGTTCACTTGCATGTATGCAGAGGGCTCTACTAGACATGCATGTTAAATCAATCTGTGTGTTCTTTACATTTTGCATTGGGCCCATGTAACATGATTAACTGGGATCTTCTTGATGGTTGAGCAAACTCAGAGAAAGGCATCTGATACACACTTTGTTTTAGAGTTCTTCTCCTTCCTGAATTTGGCTCTTGTGTAGTGTTAAAGTTCCTTTAGCTCTTGGACATGGATTTTGACTTGATGAGAATATCCTTGCAGCTGTGTTTGTGGGGCTGATTATGAAGTTATAATTTTAATGTGTTGTCTTAAATAACAAGTACACTAAAACCGTTTGTAGCTTCACCTATCTAACAAAGTAAACTATGGTTTTAGTTGGTGGCAGGTCTCTGAAATAGGCCAAAGTATTAATGTTTCATATCAATGAGTTTTTCCTTCTCTTGTCCTTTTTATGCATATTTTATAATACATAGTATACACTTTTTCAATCTGTAATACAATCTTTGCTGACCTTCATTATGGCTGTTCTTATATCCTAATAAGTACTTATATATAAATAATGATATAAAGAGCCACATTATTTTCTGGTTATAAGGAGGTACAACTTTACTTCAATTCCACCAGTGGAGAATTTTCCCCAAGCTGAAGACTTGATCACAGTGTTATGAGGGAGTTTTAAGTCTGAATTTGCCAATGACCATCTTCGGAAAGTCATTTAATCTCTCTGTAAAGTAGATTTAACCACTAGAGTGGTTAATTGCATGCTCATGGTGTGATTAATAATTATTAATATTTGTAGAATGAATTGAATGTATGTATGTATTTTATGGTGTTAGACTGAAAAGGCTGTTTAAATGGAAAAATACATAGATGCAGACATGTGGCAACTGCAGCTAGCAATGAAAGTGCATAAAGTTAGATGTGCAGATTGTATAAAATCACTATTAAGAAACACAGTGCTAATGCTGATAGAGCATACGTTATATATCAAGGTTGTAGATCATAAGGAGGGAAACTAGTATGAATTTATTCCCAGCTTTGTATTCTTTAAAAATCTCCTGGTGAATGCTGTAAAATCTATTAAAAATATTGCACGTTTCTGTAGGCAACAGTAAATTTAAAGCAAGCATTTGTGTGTGCTGCATAGGTACCAGTGGAGCTGACAAAGGATTCCTTTAGTTAAAACAATCATATATTGAATTTTGAACTACCTTTTAAATACTTAAATTGTCAAGCAAGTATTTTGTACAGGAAGGGTTTTCAGTATATAATTCCCTAATGTAGGTCAATTAAAGCTATAACACTTTCCTAAATTTGAATCTCAAGATCAAGTGTTTTTTTCCTAGTTGTACATTTTCCTTCTGTGCATTTATTTCAAAAGTTAATAAAGTTTTCATCTACAAAAGGTTTAGAACTGACAGAACAAAACTCTTCCTTTTTAAATCATGACAACTACTACTGTTTCTGTCTGCAGGTAGTGGAGGACATGCTAGAGGACGAGGAAGAAGAGGATGACAGAGATGACAAGGTAATTATCTTTCCTAGCACTTGGGTATCTGGGGATGGGAGAATTTAGACATGACACTGTTTTTACAGACAGTTAAAAAAGGAGTTGAAGTGTTTTAGTCCAGAAAATTGGACAGAGCTGTTTATCATCCTAACAATGCTACAGTGTGTTGCAGGAAAGGATAGAGGACTATAAATCCTGCCTTTTTTTTTTTTTTTTTTTTTCCTTGGTCCAGAGCTGGGTCAAATATTTTTTCTGCCAGGAACAAAAATAATTCAGCCTGTCTGGAACTTGATAGCTCTTGTGAAGATAACTGCAGTGACAACTGTTTTTGAAGGACAAAAATTTGTCCTGTCTTGAGTATTACAAATAGGGCTGCACTTTAGGGGAAAAATAGTGTAGAAATAGCAACTCCATACTGGTTAAAGATGGGATATTGACATCTGTAATTTTCAAAGAATTACTTGGTAGAAGAATGGCTGATGTGTTTTGCACTCTGTATGACATTTAAATAATCACAATTCTCATAGACATCCACTTTATTTGAAGTTGGCATTGTGGCCCAGCAAGCTGGGAAACTGTTGCAGATCACTCAGCTATTTGAGCAAACGCGGTTCAGTTTGGAGGCTGCTGGTTGGGTTGAGGATTGCAACCACAGTAAATAACAGCTCATTTCCACGTCTTATTGAGCCAAGCTATGGGACTGCTCGGATTGGTTGTCCCCCAGGGAGAGAGAAAAACCAGAGAGAAGAAATTAGAGTGACCTTGCACCACTGAAGCAATGGCTAGCGCTGGCAGGACAGCTTTCTGGTGAGAGGAGTGCAGTGAAGACAGCCCTGTTGTTGCTGGGATTTTCATACCAGGAAGGAGATATTTGTGAAAGAAAAGGGAAAAAATACATAATTTTACAAGAACTCTGAATTAAAATACAGATGATTTTGACCTTCACAGATGTTCCCCCACTTCTGTTACAGTAAAGCAATGAATTTTTTTTTCGAGAGGAGAAAAACAGCGTATCTTAATTTATGCCCTTGACCTTTGTTTCTAGTTGAGATGTACAGTTACATACCACTGTAAGAATTCATATGCTGGCAGCAGCATTTGAAATGTCAGAAAATTCACCGTGATTAGTTAATCCCCTGAATGATTATTTTTCTGTTAGCTAACACCTAAGATCAGAAAGATGATAAAAAAAAGAGTAGTTTCCGCATTCCATTGCCAGTTCCAACATTTTACAATTGACAGAAAGTTATTATGTGAATTCTTCTATACATCACTTAAATCGTTAGCTACATCATTTCAGAATCAGCAAACACTGTAGTAACAAAACCTTCTTTTACAAAACACATATGTGATGGTTTTTAACACTAAATGATATGGGCATACACTTCTGGCAATAAAATATATGATTTATTGCAAAGGTCAGTCATGTAACTGTGGAGAGCTTGTATTTTAACTCAACGTGCTGGCTTTGAATCATCATTTCTTTTCTGATAAACACTGATCTGCCATCCATTTGAGGCCATTTTCTCCTGTTTCTTCCTGCTTTATTATTAGAGCTGGTGCAAAAGTATCATCCCGGTAGCATGTGTATTCCTGGATATTTTAATCACTGTGATTAGTTCACAAAGAATAGTGCTTGACTGCTTGTAGTTTAAGCCAGCCTATGTAGTTACCGCTTAGTGGTTTTGGGAAATTGCTAAACAAACTCCTTCAAAAAGGGAAGATGAAGGCGGGGGTCAGCCCCCCCACCCCGCAATTCTCTGGCGATTAGCAGATGCCGGGTAAAACATACCCAATTAGAAATATCACTCTAGGCTTCAATGTTGTGATCTAATATTCAGCTTTCTCAAATTGACACCAGAGTTCAAACATTTTTCTAGATCTGGTTACCAAGGTTGGGTAAAAGTGAGTACTGACATTACCGTGTGCATTCAGTGAGCCCTTTTATTGAATATTTAAGAGCTGTCTTTCTATACAGAAGGTGTTTAGGTTGATTTCTATAAATTCAAAGCTATCTTCATTATTGCAAACATTTTGAGTTCTTGTGATTGAATATGCTGTTTGAGTGGAAAAGAAAATTACACTTTTTAAAATAAGCATGTATGGACTGCCATGTATATTCAGTACTCTCTGCAGTGGGCATTATTTTGCACTGGGCTAAACTGTAAAACGTATGTGCATGGTTAGGGCCGAGTTGTTTGCTGTTAGAAGCTGGTAGGGTGTTTTTTCCTTTCTGGCACACTAGACGTACTCTTAACTGCTGCTTTTCCTCTTGCATCTTTTTGTCAAAATGGAATGGTGCAGTTTTGTATTATTTTAATTCATATATGTTTTTTCTTAAAGCTGTGTGCAAAATGAAGTTTTGTGAGAAAAAAGTGCACATTTTGTAACAGCAGCTGGTAGTGGCCTCTGGCTTTTATTATTTCTCTGGTTTTTTTCATACGGCATAATAGAAAAGTCAGGTAAATGGGTCTTCTTATGCGATAAAAGTAAAAAGATTAATAAATGTGCCAAAGCCTCACTTTAATTGAAACTGAAGCATATGTTGCAAGTATGTAAAATATGTCCCAGATGTTTGAGCATGGCCAGTGTCTTTGCTTTCCCTGATTACCACAAGGCAGCTATTAGTCCTGTAACCTTTGGACTTAACGGTAAATGGGGTATTACATGGCACAGAACTGGAGCACCTGTTTTCCATTCAGTAAAGACCCCTGGCAGGCTTTACCTAAGCCTATCCATATGTTTTCACTTAGCAGATTGTTGGGCGATTATGAAAAGTGTCTTTCTTTAGAGCCAGCTTAGATATTAGTCACTTGCTCACAGTGAAAGGGCAGCTCTTTGGCTACTTGATGAGGTCCATGTGGGCATGCACTGATGTAGGTTATGGGACGCGTGACGGAGGGACGTTGCTCGACATCCCTAGGTTGCAGAGTCAGAGAAGTAATAAACTGAGGATGATGAATGCTCAAATGTATGTAATTAGCTAAAGTAATGCATTTTATTAATAGTGGTGTGTAATACTGAGAGGAGTTTGACAAGGTAGATTTGCACTTACGTATTACTTAGTCTCATTCTAATGTTCTGGATTTTAGTAACTATTTTTTCACCCTCTGCTGCAATTAAGGTAGACAGGACTGTCAATTTAAGGTCATAGAATGATTCTTTTTTTCCTGGAGAATATTAACTTTCATCTTCAGTTGCAAAATGACTAATAAACTAAAATGGCAAGTATACTTCTTGTTATATCAGTTACAAAGTGGTGCTTAGCAGTGAATACTTTTTTTCTAATTTTGTTTCTTTGTCATATTATGTATTTAGGAACTGAAAAAGATGTAGTTTGTTTGGCTCAGGCATTTGTCCTTAGTTTAATACTAGTTTTTCCATGAAATAGCACTGGATTCTGCATTCCATATGTTCTGTACCACTTGCTAAACCTATGCCAGCCACAGATTTACAGTTTAATCTGATTTCTCTCTCTCCTCAATTTTTTTTTTTTTTTGGCTCCCTTCCAAACACTGGCTTACACAGTATCTTAGCAAATAAGGGTCAGTTAAATTACATTAAGTCAAGTTATCAACAAGCTATCAAAAGGATTTTTACACAGTTATGTTATAATAATGTAGCAGTCAATATGCATAATTATGTATATAAGATTTTAGTTTGTCATTAAGAAGTTCAGGTATGCTTTTCACATAGCTTTATTCTTTGAAGAAGCTCCAGGTAAGATTTCAGATAATCACAAAGAATTTCAGCTCAGCATTTTATGGGAAGCCCTCAGCATGCCACCGAATCAGGCCGGTGAGCAATGCTACTATTGCACATTTAAGTGGAGGAAGATGCACGGTATGAGCACTATTTTATTTTACCTTTTTATTAACAGTAACAGTATTTTATTAATACAAAATATTCAAATAATTTGCACCTTCGGCTACTCTCTCTCTAGGCTTTCGTTCTTTGAAATATTCTTTGCAGTTCTCAGTCAATGTTATTATGTTTCAAGATAACTAGAAGCTTTTATAATGAAAGATAGTTGAGTCAAATTAAAATATGTTTTAAAGCTTTTAATCATCCCTGCTGGGAGGTACCAACTTTGTTTTCAAGCCAAGACACGTTCGTAACCTGTCTCAGAAGCATGCCCTGCATTTTTACCAAGAGCAGATCATGAGGAGGAGGAAAGATAACTCCGATGTAGCCTACATTTTTATATTCTGTAAAAGAGAAGATTGTAATCTATTGTAGTGGCAGTTATTTCCTGTAAAATAAATGGTGGAAAAACAATAAAGAAATAGAGGGTGAGTGGAGTGAAGAGAAAATTCCAGAACTAATAAATCCATAGGTTCACCTATAGCTTTATGCCGCCATTAAATTCCACATGAACATAGCACCTAAATACCAACTGTCAATAAAAAACTAACAGCAGCCTCCAGTGAAAACTGTAGCTTCATATGAAACTGCTGTCCCCTAAAAGCTTAGCTAGACTATGTGTACTTACCAAACAAACCTACAACAGGGCAGTCTAGAGCAGACAGCTGCAGAAGTCAAACTTTTCAGTGCAGTTTGCTTTCAGCTCAGTTTTATAGAGATGGTGATAAAAGCCATGTGATTTTTATCAAAATTGTACATAATAGGAGGAATGATGGTGTAGACTGTTTCCACCCATACACTGGAGAATCAGCTGATGCTGTTTCTGATCACTGGATCACCCCAAAGTCACAGCCATGGAGTTACTTTTGCTTGGATGTACCTTGGATCACGTGGAGCCTTTGCACAGGAGCTTCCACAAAGAGCAGTTTCCATCCTGCCCTGTACTGGGGCATCGGATGGGCTTTGTGATCAAAGTGTGCACCTTTGAAAACAGGTAACTTGGATGGACTTCTGAGAGGTTTACTTTTAGCGAGATCAGCCTTCTTCATGCCAGTGTAGTCCTGAAATACTATCAAAATTAGCACAGTCAAATAAGTATTAGTGAGATCAGAATCTGGGATTTGTATCTGAAGTTTGGCACTCAAGGAGGTGTGTGTGTGTGTGATAGTCCCTGGCGGACCATGGGTCTATAAACTGTTGAATGAATTACAGTCATCTTTGTATGTGTTTTTTTTCAACTGTGACTAATATAGTGTGGGTAATGTTCCTCATTTATTAAGTAATCCAAGTATAATTCAATAGATTATTAAATCAAATGAAGAATATGTCTTAGTTATGCTGGGCGTTTCAGAATGTGACATAATTTTGCCCTACATTTTTCCTCTACCCTTAATATTATTTCTTAATATAACTAAGCAGATTGAAATTCTTTGAGACCAAGCAAAGGTTTGTTTTCACCCAGCTCCTCAAAAAGTAACTTTATAAAATGGGGTGTAATAAAAACATCTGTATGGTCTTCTCTGTGACTCAGGGAAGAGAAGTGATGAGTGTTGAAGGTGACGACCAAAAGCTTTTATTGCTGGGCTCTCTTTGAAACCTTACTGTGTGTGCAGGTTGGTTTACTCCTTAGCTCCAGAGGAATCAGTCTGTTATGTGCCTTCAAAAGTGGTAAGAATGGACCATTCCTCATTCTCTAACAGAATTTTTTAACATAGTTTCACACATGAGATCTGGGTTCTGTTTAAGCTGCTGCCATGAACCACTTGTGATTCTAAGCAAGCCTTCTAGTCACTGATACATGAGTATTTGCCAGCTGCCTGAGTATTTCTTCAGGTTTATTCATAACTCCCCATTTTAGCCTTCCAAAGAACAGCCCCAAACACCTGTTATAGAGAGATGCCTTTTGAACTTGTTCTACAGCAAAGCGTAGAGCCCGTAATACAGAATGAGTCTTCATCTAAGTCCCACAGAAAGCAGAGGTGGTAATGAGTAAGACACAACTTCGGAAGCCTGGTAGAAGAAATGTGATGGTTGAGACGTGCTAGCATGAGGATGAGTGCTGCATGGACCCGGTCCTTGCTGGCAGACGTGTCGCTGAAACAATGTACGTGGATGAGAATGAAGGACCAGCAGAGATCATACTGTGGGAGAAGACCATGCCCCGCAATGTGGCTCTTTGCAAAATGGATGGCATGTCGTGGTCTGGGTTTTCAGCTGAAGTTTGATGCTGAGGTTTGCAGCACAGCACAGCTGAAAATCTACCTTTTAACCTAGGTGTGTGCCTTTGGCTTCACTGAAATGCTTGTGAGAAAAATTGCAATCTTAACTACAAAAATTTGCCATGACAGTTGATGAGGCATTGCTGTGCTCTATGGAGGAAGATACAGGAATATGGGAAAACAAATTGCAAGTTTTTGCAAACAATATGCATATATTTTGTGTGCAGGTTGAAGTATGCGTGTCAGTAGAAGATTTTATATTGTTTACTTAATGTGGATGTGTGGATCAGTGATGAAGTTGCCGGACAGATCATCCAGGCAAAATATAATCTGGACAAAATGAAAGAGGCACCCCCCGCCCCAAAAAATTCAAGTGCAAAGCTCCTCCTTAGAGGAGTGTGGTATGGAATTACAAAGTTGGCGTTATGCAGCAGCATCCACGCAGCATGGCAGAGAGCAGAGTCTGCTGCTACTCAGGTTTCATCTCCTGCCAGATAAAGAGGTAAATTTGGCATGAATAAAGCTTATGGAAAATAGTGCATATAACTAGCTTCATTCTACTTCCTTTTTGTTTCATAGATCTGAATTTTATGCATTTACTGCTAGCTACTAGAAAAGCTCCAAAGGTGTGGCAATGTACCAGGGCAGTTCTTCTCTAAATTAATTACCGTGGTCATCTGCTTCAGAAAGCTTTAAATGCACTTCCGTTCAGAAGAGGCAACTGGTTCCACCCATCCCAGCAGAAGTTCGTGGAGATACGGCTCCGAACTAGCAGATATCTGTAAATGCCCAGAGACTTTCCAACAGTTTTGTTACCAGACATATTCCTCTCCACTGCCCTGGAGTATACATACCTTTTGGCGGGGGGGGTGGGGACGGACATTCAAATACTGATAGATCAGGTGATGTCATCTCTGCCAAAAAAAGATTTGCCCAGTCCTCCGTCCTGCGCTACCTCTTCCCACTTTCTGTTGGAATAGAGGCTGAAGCAGCCCTTTGCTGCTTCGGTTTTGTAGCTTCTTGGTTTTGGTGTCTATTGGCATCAGGTGTGCACCACATATGAAACGTGATTACTTTCCAGTATTCACAGTCCAGCCTTAGAAATGATTCTTTAATCATGGGAACTTTCCATTAAAACAGATAGATTTTAAAACCTGAGTGTGGGGAAGAATATATTGGTTTTCAGTGTGGGAAAAAGTATATATTTTTGTGGATATCTATCCTCCTGCTAGCAGAGACTTGAAAATAACCAAATAGGCAGGTAACTGCTACATGAAGGATGCGGCTTTCCTAATTCCTGTGAAATTCTGTCTCTGCTTGGACACGTTACGCAGCTTGGTGGGAGGTCTGGCCAGCAGAAGAGGGTGCAGTCTGCCAACCTTCAGCAGAAATTTGCTGAAGCCAAGTAGCTGATCTGTGAATTCCCACCTATATCCTCACAGAGCATCCTTCCAGTGGGGCAGGGACCCGCCACGGCTGCTCCTGCCTGGTGTGGACTCATGAGAGGTCAAGCACTGGAACCAAGTGCTAGGGAGGGCAATGTGAAATTATTGACTTTTCTGTTGGGTTGCACACCAAGGGTACAGACATCTGCCCATGAGCCTCGTAGGAGCAGCTCTGAGTCAAGGAACCTGCGGGAGTAAGAGCTGGAGCAGGCAGAAAAAGAAGAAAAAAAAAAAAAAAACAACAAAAAAAAAACAATGAAGAAAAAAATGCATAGAGCCAACTTAGGGAGCAGGGTTGGCCAAGCATTGGGCAGGCAGGGATGTGGGGAAGGATGCCAAGATGCCAGGAGAAGGCGAGGAGGCAGGGAGAGTCCGCAAAGCTCCGGGTGGAGGTGTGCTGGGAGAACAGGTGTGGATTGAGCATCCATGTAGGACTGTACTGAACTTACCTTAAATCTCACATACATTAATTTTGGAGCAGTTGCCTTTACCATCTCAGTAGTGCTTTGAGTGTAGTCTTCGGTGTACAATTTAGATAGATCTGAAAATTAGAATTTGTGGCATATGGAAAAGCAATAAATGGTTGTTTTAGCACTCTGGCTTAGTATTAACTGTGACTTAAGGACTGGGGTGGTATCTGTGTTATCTGCATGATCAGCAAATGCATGTTTGACTGGTTTGGGAGCAGACAAGGTAATACGATAGGTTAACATACAGCTGTAGCAGTCTGATAATGCAGTGTTTTTATTGATTGTCTAACTGAGTAACTACACCGGGTATTAGGTTTGCTTGTCACAGTGCTTAGTGCCTGGGGTAGTTGAGCAAGTTACTTTTCCACTGAGTTGACCCCAAAGTCCCAGAGTCTTTCAATCAAACTCCTCAGATTTCATACACTGGCAATTCCTTTCCTTTTCTAATGGGCTATATTAAAGAAAATGTGTCACCTTTTGCACCATGTAATACTAAATCAGATCAGAATTCATGCACAATTATGTCAGTGGAAATCTAATATTACAGACCTGCTTATCTCTAGATAGCACATGGAAAAATAAACTTGCACAACTGACAGATTTACTTGATTCTACAGATAAGTTATTTGTAAGTAATTGAGCTGAGGAATGTATATGGATTATTTTCATACGTCTCAAAAAACATGTAAGAGAAATGGCTAATAAATATTTAAGTATTGTTTCTTTCTTCTTTCTCTTTCTCCTATTTCCTTTCCCTTTTTATCTTTTCTTGGCTTGCTCAAGTGCTAAAGTAACAAAGTCCAGGATGGGAAGAACAGGTTTTATGTTAGCAAACTGTTTTTGTTCTGAAGGCTAACAAGTTTAGAAAAACAAAATGGACACCACTCATTTATGTAATGTCACAGATATCTAATGGCATCTAGGTAACACAGAGCTCTGAGAGAAAAGCATTCTATCAAAAAAGTATTGCTTTCTGTTTTTCTTTAACAGTGTGAAAAAGTCAGAACACCGTTGCTAATTGGAAGCTTTCTTGCAATCAGAAATAGTAATTTAAGATCAATTGCTCAGCAGATGTGCTTTTTAGTATTTTACACAAAAGAATGGTGCAGCTCCTCCTACCTTCAGCATATACGGCAGTGCATTGTTATCCCTTTAATGTAAGGCATTAGCTATAATTTAAAATTAAGTATGGAAAAGCTGTTTGTTGGCCTTTAATTAATGGTTGATTAAAATTTTAAATACTAATAGGGAAAGATTAGATAGAAATCCTTTGGAATACCTTCACTGCTGGTGAGTAGGAGGCTAATTTGTAGCTGGTTTGTTTTTTTTTTTGAGGGAATTTGAAATTTGTGCATATGTTTGTGTGCACCAAAGCATCTTCTTGTCTATTCTTTGAATTCCCAGGGCTACTTTCCTTCCCACTCTCAAAAAACAAATACTGTCTGAATATTTTAGATCAATATATATCATATAGTGAAGATCAGGAAACAGTTTACTCAGCTATTTTTCTGAAGTATAATACACACCCCTGCATTTTGATAGAGGAATGGTTTGCATAGTAATAGTTGTGGTTTCTGGACAGTCTACTAAAAATTAAGATTTTATAGTCTGTTCAGGGAATGCTTAAAGCTGCATTATCAGAAATTACATTATATAATGTTATAGGCCAAGAGACAGTTTGTTACTAAATAATTTTTTCAAACAGCTCTGACGTTGTGTAATCCTTCACCCATCTTCCTCAGGATATATTGATTCAGAAGATAATGTGTTCTACTACTGTGATATTTAAAAAAAAAAAAAAGTTTTATGCTGAATTTTGAAGTCTTAATGCATAAGTACGGAAATGTCATTTCCTGAAAGTGCTGAAGATTTTTTTTTCCCCAGTGAAATGTTGTCTGTTTATTTGGTAATGCACTAAAAGTGTTCAGATGACAGCTGCATATAGTCCTTTTGTTGGTTTGCTTTTGCAAATCAATGCCTGCAGACTAAGGAGAGGAACTGCAAGGATTTACTGAAAGTTGTTTTCAAACAAGGCTAAAGGTCCTTTTCAAAATAATCTAATCAAGGATGTAATTAACATTGTGCACAAGCACAACCCACCCAGCGAAGGCCACCTGAAGGTGTGAAATGATGGTCTTTGGAGAAACCCTGTCTCGGGAGACTGGAATTCACCCCTGTGCACAGAGACCATTGGAGACTCCTCATTCTTCAGACTGGCTGCCTTTGAAAGGAAAACACGGTGGTTTGGACAACGGGGCTCTGTTTTCCTCTGATGCCAGCCAGACTTCAGGGACTTGCTCATTCATGGGCCATAGTCCCAAAAAGCCACAAAGAAAAGCCAGCAGATTCAAGAGCAGCACTTCACACTGTTGAAGCTCTCCCCTAAAAATTTTGGTGAGAAACCCCTTATAAAACATGTTTTATACCTCCAGATTACTGTTTTGATAAGGACCTCAGGTGTCACCACAGATAGACATATCTGTTGAATTTGAAGAAATACCATTTGCTTTTAAAAGCTGGTCAGCATTAAAATGCAAGGAAAAATAGAACATTATACAAGATTTGATGAAGTACGTAGAACAGACCCAGGTTTTGGTTTTTTTTTTTCCAGATGACCAAATCAGAGTAACTGTAAAGGGTAGAAAGTAATTATTGAACCCTAGAGATTTTTTGTAATCAAATACATTAGGGTTTTTAGTTATTTTTCTTGCCAATACACTGTTTATTTTTTATTGTCAGAACAGTGGAGGAAGCTTCCTTTGCTGATGCTTTTTGTTTCTTTTCTGTGGCTTGGGAATCAAATAATTGATTTCCCACCAATCCCCAAATCTTCAAATTGTTGCTGTGCAGTTCATGTTTTGATGGCAACTGCTGAGGTCCTTAACTAGGACGCTGGAATATCTATTTTCTTCAAAGTTTGTTGGAGAAAAGAAACAGTTTTAATATTGTAGTTCCAGGTCATTCACAAGTATTACTGGAAGTACCTCAAGCGCATGGTAATGTTGTACAGGCTTTTCTTCTTTATTCTCATTTTAATACTGAGACTTTTTAATGTGTGGTTTCAGATTGTTAAGATTCAGCAGTCTATCCATGTGTTCTGAACTAGAGTGGGGAAAGAAAGGTCTTTTCTCCTTCCTTTAAACATTTCTTCTCCTACCTATTTCCTCTGCGTTGGCTAAGCACAGTGCCAAAGCCCTGGGGGAGTGAGTCTATGAATGGTGTCATTTGTCACAAGTATTAATAGTTCTAGGAAATTACTGTTTGATAAGGAGCAGCACAGTGGAGTAACTCCTTGGGCAAATATGGGGAGAGTGAGTCAGGGGAAAAGGTTTGGGGAAGGCAGAGAGGAGAAGAGAAAGAAAATAGCTGTATTGCTTGTGTTTCACTGGGATAGGTGGGGACAATAGATGAATTCTCAAGGACATTGTCTGCAGAGCTCTGTATTTGTAGAGTATTTCCTCTGCATAGATAAAATTTGTGTGAATTATGTCTCTAAGACGATAAGCACACAGCAACTTGGAATTTGTGGCCAAGTTAATACAATTCAGTACACATGGGGTTTTGGTTTTTTGCCCCACAAAATACATTGAAGTTCAGAAACCGTAGGTGATCTGTGTTCACAAATCCGTTGGGTGGAAAGGACAGCCAGAAGCATCCAGTCTCTGTAGTTTTACACAAGACTGATTGAAGATCCAAGGTTAAAACAAAATTGTATTGGAAATAGGTAAAAAGAATTTGACCAAACTGGACTACAAATGTCAGTTAAGACTTTTTAGGGAAAGAGGTAAGATTAGCAAAAAGAGGACAAATTCATCAGCTGAAAGGCATAAGAGAAATAGGAAGGGATTTCTGCTTTAGCAATGAAAAAGAAAATGCCAAGGAAACAATGTGTCCCTACTACATGAGGAGGGAAATAAAACTAATTGTTTAAAAACTACGTGATTTTGGACATCCTTTAAAATTGTTTTTAGCAACAGAAAACAGGCACAAATACCAGTTGTAAAGAAAACATGCTACATTTCTAAGGACTATTTTGAGGAAATAATTGGAAGTGATGCTTAGACTATTAAGGAAATTATCTAATAATCTTACTGCTCTACTGACATTTATTATTCAAAAGTGATGGCAAAATACAAAAATGCTGAAAGGTAGAAGTGTGTTACACTTCCATTTTTAAAACTGGATCAATCCTGACAATTACTATTGTTTTAATCTGTTGTTCTCTGTCAGTGATAGAACAGGCTTCAAGACAAAAGTGGCCAAACACGGGTTTATTCCTATAATCAGACAGAAAAACTCAGAGGACTCATAACAAACCCTGGGAACCATTGGCATCAGTGAGCACCACATATTCTGTGTGTGCTGCCCATCGTAAAATGCACTTTTGTATCTAAAAGCCTTAAACTTTTTGCAGATCATGAGATTTACTGCACATATTTACAATCCCAGTCACCGCTCTTAGAGTTATGATATAAATCGATGCTTTTATTTCAAAGCCTGTGATGATTACTTTTGATCAAAATGGCCCCCAAAATCAGCATCAGGACTTGGACACCCAAGATGGTTTCTGTACCTCCTGTCAGGAAGGTGAAGAGCATTGGAGGAATTCGTTTTTACAACCTGAACATGAAAAACACTCAGAAAATACAATTTTACCTTTTTAAAAGACACTAAAAAATAAAATAAAAGAGTCTGCAGTCAATGGGATCCTACCCCATGTTCTTATTTCAATAGTCCTCTTTTTTTTATTACTTTGAATAAGGTCGTTTACAAGGACAAGGTCTGTAATGGCTTCCAGGGAGTCAAAAAGGATGTATTTCCTCAAGGATGAAACTAAACAGCAAAAATATTGTTACAATTATGCTCTAGTAATATTCTGCTTTGCTTTCTCCATCATTTATCTAGAGAGGGGTTAGTCAAGGATGAGGAGCACTCCAACACTGCTCCACTACCTCAACACACATAGTGTTGTTCTTTCCCTTTGGAGATATCCATACCATCCAGACACTATTCATTTCTTCTGGGCACTATCAATATCTTTATTCAGAGTTGTATGCTAACAAAGCATGTAAGGACAGAAGGCAGAAACATAGCCAGAGCCCTGGCAGAAGTTTATAAAGTATGATATACTAGACAGGTTACCTGCTTTGAAAAGTTTTCATGCTTAGGAAATCTTTATTTTCTTCCTTCTCCCTCCTCTTTTCCATGTATAATTCTTCCTACTCTTACACCATAGGAGAAAATTGGAACTGTGATTAGATATGCTAAATTACCTCCACCATAAACTACATATAATTTACGGCATTTAGTTATTGCTATTGTTTTACAGGTTTAGATGTCTATTTAAACTACTTTAATGTTGCTTGAGTTTTTAAAAATGTTTATTGAAGTAAGGTTTGTAGTAACAGTAAGGAAAATTGAATGTGTTGTGGATGAGATTAGAACATATTGTTTCTCAATAATATTTCAGGTGAATAATTTGGGTCTTTCTTTTAATAATATACATCCTTTCTAATTAAGATACTTCTGGTTTGCTCCATAATATTAGACAAGGTGAGGAGGGGAGAGCTCAGTGCAACTCTGTCACTGGAATCAGCCAAAAGGATTTATGCCACTTAAATTGAATATAAAAAAGGTAGAAACAAATGGCCATGTGGAAGGGTGTAATAAATAATAGCCTCTTGCCATTGAGCAGATCTCAACCCTTCTGACGCTGGGAATTGCGTGTAATGACACAGTGGTGTACATAGTGGTGCCCTCGTACTTGAAAGGGTCTTTCAAGCACTCACAAAATACATCTAAGGACACAACATGGCAACAACTGAGGAGGGTAAATAGAGCCTGTGCGTGAAATACAAAAAATAATTATGATTACCAGCTGTGAAGAAGGTGGCTATCTTCTTACACCACTGTTCTGAGAAGTGGTGCCCATTTTACTTCAGTTTAACTGGGCTTGCTTTGTTACCTTGCAAGCTCAGACATAGTTGATAACTTACTATTTAACGCTCTTTAACTTTCTTCACCCACCTTCTCTGGTGCAGCTAATTGTTTTTCTGCCCCCTGCTTCAAGGCAGACTCATCCTCTGGGGATGGTAGGACCCACCAGGCTCTGCGCTGACAGGTCCACCCTCCCCTTCCTAGGGCAAACAACAAAGAAAGTCTTAATAATGGTGTTCGTTAATTATTAATATTAATAATATTATCACTTCTAATGTTAATACTGCTACTAATAAAGAGCTTGAGCCATCTCCCTGCGGTGGGGAGCGGTCTCAAAGACAGCCCTGGAAGGGCACCCAGTCAGGCAGTGCCATCTCCAGTTGCCAGGCGATCTTCCTTATGTTCCCTTTGCATTATCGTATCTCCCAGGTGCTTCCAGATACCAGAGGGAAATGCTTGGCACACTACTCGCTTCTACGCTCCCCTGTTTCTGAGCAAGCCTTGTTAGTGAATTCCATCCCTTTTTCTCTCCCCTGTAGCACTGTATTAATATTTTTCCGCTGCATACATTAATATTTTCAACGGCACAGGAATCAAAAGCACTAAAGTCGATACAAAGGGAATGAGGTTTCGGGGCCAAGGCAGTGCAGGAGGATGCCGTGCGGGAGTGCCGGCTTCTCCAAAGCTCGGAGTCCGTGTGAGAGTGCAGCTCAGTACCTCAGGAGGAGGAAGAAATTCCGACAAAGTTTTGAGGCACTGGCTGGTAGTAGCTGATGTCTAAGCTCTTCTGTCATATAAATAAAAAGTAAGTAAATTCAAAGAAAAATGCTGTTGTGTTTTTATATGTAAAGCAGAGCTTCTCGGGTGATTTTCAGTTTGAGATCGGGTTGAGGGTATTCAGATTTCCCCTCCTTTCCGAGAAGCTGGAGATCTTCTTACATGTTTGTTTTCGTACATGCTATTGTACAACCATGTAATAAAAATGAATGTATTTCAAAGCGTGGATTGGAACATAAAATAGCTGTTAGGACATAAGTATTGGTGTAAGTGACTAATGTTACAACCACGGGCATGCCATATGCATTCTCTATGCGCCAGTCTCCATAACCAGAAAAACCATAGTGCAATTAACCATTTATTGGTTAGCCAAAAGTAGAATTTGCAAGTTTTTTTCCTTCTAGAAGAAATCAGTGCTATAGCTGGAAAACACTTACATGACCCTGTTTGTTCAGGAAGTTTATTGGAAGTTTATTTTCACTGTACAGATGAGGTGAAAAAACCAAGAGACTATTTTTGTGCGTATCTGTCCAGTCCTTTTTAGCAAACAGTGGACTGTACTTCTCAGTATTTTTTTTCTAGGCTACAATACCAGCAGTCCCATGATTCTGTCTATTGATTTCTTGTTCTCCCACTACCTGCTCTGGCACATTTTAACAAAGATGCAAGTATCTCAAATAATAAACAGGGAAAGTTTCACCTCATGTATATATTGTATATGCTTAATTTTCAGAATAACTTCTGCACTCTCTTCTGGCTCAGACTCTTGTCGTTTGAGTTCCACAAGAGATTTTAACTGTCATATTTTTTTCTGAAATGATGGATAGTTGTTCTACCCAGCGTTTTGATAATTTCAGAGGAAAATGATGGTGTATGTGCTTAATTCTGCTGTTAGTTTTATTAAGCTCTTCCTATTAATGCTGTTTTGGCAGAAAGTTCCACCAGTAAGTTTTGCATTATATGGAAAAAATTATTTACTTTTATCAGTTTTACCTCTGCTGCCTTTCAAGTTCATGGAACATTTCTCTCTACCACCTTATGAGAGTAATTAAGAGTCCCAATTTACTTTCTCTAAAGCATTCATTATTTTGAATATCTTGATTATGTTCATTCATCTTCTGTGTAAATTAAAATGTCCTAGTACTTTCTGTTGCTCATTGTCTGATTTTTCCTCACACAATTTTCCTTATTTCAGTAACTCGTGTCTGCATTTTTTCTGGATCTGCTGTTTTATTTTTATTTTTTAACTTGAGTTCAGTACTTCAGCTGAAACTATCTCATCAGGTTATATAATGGCACTAGGTAAAGTTAAACCACTAGTGTTAGTCATTCATCTAACCTTGTTATATTCCTCAGAAATTTGACATCACCTCCTTAAGTAATACTGTCACCTATAAACTTGGCATCTCAACTTTCCTTCTTTTTGATCTAGATTAATAAATAAACATCAGCTCAAGTACCAAATTTTATGATAGTTTACTATTAATCTTTTGAAATATATCAGTTCTTTTACCTCTTCCTCCTCGCTTAGTTATTTTAATATCCTTTTTCTTTTAGAAACAGTCTGAAAGATTACTGTTAAGCACAATGTAAATTATAATTTGCTTTCCCAGTATTGATTTGACTGGTTTTAAATTCTAAAGTTTCAAGAAATTTGTCATAAATAATTTTAAAAGTTCTGTGTATGGTACTAGGAACTTTTAAAAACAAGCTACCTGAGGCCTGTGCATTTAAGCCCTGCTCCTAATTTCTTGCATGTGTATTCATTGTGGAACATGTTGGGGAGGTTTTGATGGGGTTTGTGACAGAGGATCTGCTTCAAATCAAGTGTTGGTAAAAGAAGTTGTGGAAAGAATCAACAAACTGAACAACAATAAATTATGGGGACTGGATGGTGCTTGCCCAGAAGCTCTGGAGGAACCTGAGGGGAAATAGTTGAACCACTAACAGTGGTGGGGCTGCTCGAAGCTTATGTAGGTCCAACATGAAAGTGGACGAACTCATGGAAGAAAATCCCATGGAGAGTTATTAGGAACAAGGAGCTGTCCTTTTGCACTGGAAACTTCTCAACCACGGTTCTCTGGAAGCTTGAGAAATATTCTAGGAAGCCGAAGTATCTGCTTGACCTCTGCTTGTTCTTTTCTGTGGCTGTCTGCTCTTGACCGCTCTGTTTCTGTACAGGCGTATGTCCATCCAGTGCTTCCATGTGTTTAACAGCAAACAACCTGGGTATTTCTAAATATCACACACATCTGGCCCTTTACAAAAAGCTGTTTTAATCCAGTACAGTTGCTTATTGCAGTCTTTCTGTGAACTGTTGTGCCACAAAGTCTAAATATCTCAAGTGTTTGTGTGCTTAATCTCAAACTGTCAGGCTGGAACAGCACAGTTCTTCTAGAGGAATGGCACCTGCTCTCTTTTGTGTTTTCTTTGGAAAAAGGTTGAGTATGGTATAACCTCTCAGCCAGTTGTTTCAATGATGATAAAAATTTCACAACCCTTCTCCCTGTTTACTTAGCATCGCTGTGCCCTAGATATGACAATGTGTGCAGATCCAGGAGAAATAATGAAATCTATGGAAAGCAGGCACACAGGAGAAAAAAGACATTTTACGATGGCAGCTTTATTCCCTGCTGTTGTTGGACTGCAAATGGGTACTGAGTTTGCAACCAAGGCTGAAAAGCATTTAAACTTTATTTACTAGACAATAAATAATACAAAGGCTGTTCGCTGAAAGTTGAAGAAGAGAGCTGTCGTTGAATTCTTGCACTGTGGCTGGTGGTTGTTGCTTTTCTGAGTGTCACTAAAATAAGCAACGAGTTTAAAGTTTTGGAAGAAATGACTTCTTTGGTTTTTTTTTTAGTATGGAGGCCTAATTTGTCTTCTGCACTGTAAAGACCTATGGGAATAAAATAGGTTATTCTAAACAGACTGCACCTTGTTAGAGATCATGCACTATACAGCACCTTCAGTTAGACAGCAAGGGAGGAGTTGGAGAAATGGGAGATGGCATGGCGCTCACGCATCTGTGGACAGCTGGTGCCAGCAAACCCTTGAAGCTGATGTCATCCTACATGGATCTCTGTCATTTGTGAAAACGTCAGGAAAGGATCAGGGATTTAGGAAGGGAGAGATGCTCTCTGATTCTCTTTACAATTTCCTGTTTTCTCTCCTGAAAATAACTCCGTGTTCAAAAGGGTCCACTTCCAATGGGGGTGCATCATGGGTTGAATGCCAACTCTTTCTGCAGCTTTTCAAGCGAAATGCTGTTGGGTGCCCCATTTGCTCATTCTAGAGTCAGTCTCATTCATTCATTTGCTTAATGCCCAATATCCACTCTGAATTGTTAAACAGCAACGATTTGTTAGTTTGCTGTCAGGCTCATTATTCCCTGCAGGTTTCCCAGCCCTCCTCCTCCAGCGTTTGTATATCTGTGGATCTTGGCACTTTAAAGTTTTTAAATAGGCAATGTGCAAGTTAGGAGATGATGAGGAAAAAAGTAAAGTGGGGAAATGCATGTCACATGATGACTGGTTAAAGTACTTGGTTTGTTTCTTTAGGAAAGCAGATAAATTCCATTGAATGCCTATTTTTCATCTTTTGTAAATTAGGTAGCTCAGCTGGTTTTTTTCTTCTTTGGTTGCAGGATTTAGTATAAATAGTATCATCTGTGATCCAGTATACTTCCTATGTCATGAGTGATCAGTGGTTAAGTTAATATTGCCTGAAGAAGGACAAATTTTTCTGTTTCCTGCCATTTATTTTTTCAGCTGTCATTCCAACATTACAGTAATCATCTGGATTTTGTATTTAACTTTAACAACACTTTGCTTTCCTTTTTCCTTCTAAAGCATCTCTATTCATTATCAGTTCAACTAAGCAAGTTTCATTCATTTCTCTAAAGTAAATTCACCTAAGGTGATCGAAGACAAGCATTGTAGCTTTTTCTAGTGTTTTATTGTAAAGTAACAGCTATATACGTACAGTGCACAGTCAAAGCTTTTGCCTTAGCTACAGATGTTTGTTTTTCTGAAAAAAACAAGTAGACATTTGTGTAAATATTTGCCTTTGAGCTACTCTTTTTCTTTCTAGTATTGTACACTGCAATACATTATCAGAATGTGGGCACCTCTTACAAAGTTTTCAGTCAGAGTATCATTTACTGTGGTCCAGCATAAATATGTGCTTTTTTCCTTCTGAGACATTAGCATGCTAAAGCATATTTAAAATTAATGTAGAACAGACTGTTGTAGTGGTTAGACATGAAAATAACATTGTTACGAATTACCCTTCGTTGTGATTTTGCATATTCATGGACCCACCTCATCTTCACTAGATAGCTCAGCTTTAGATCTTTTCCAAAATTTCAGTACTTCCTAATAGACAAAGAGGGGGGCAGGTTTCCCCATTTCAGTGAAATAAGCATACAGAGAATATCAGCTGTGGAGCCTTTTCAGGCTTTTCTCTGGATTTTCTCCAAAGGGACCATAGAATTCTTGGTTCGCTCATCACTCCTCACCCACTGTACCCCCACAATATTTGCAGGGTTATTTTCTAGGTGCTGCTCTTTTCTTCCTTTTTATATTGCTTTGCCTCAGATACCAAACTATTTTTCTACACTATGTAATTTTCCAAAAGCAGAGCTTGAACGTTTATCCAGGGGAATTATGTAAAGAAGAAGTGTTTTTTAAAGGCTTGCTTTCTTTCTTCAATTTATTAATATTTGATAGATTCCTTGAATAATTGTAGCTGCTGTTTGAAATGTGTATTTATATATGCATTGTCTTTGGAATGTTACTTAGACTTTCCTGCTCTAGACATGGTAGGATTTCTTCTGAGCTGAAGTAGCAGAGCTAGTGACATCATCATGGTATTATGCTTTTTGGTTTTGAGTGTTCACGGTTCTTTTGACCATCATCTTGTTCACCAGTTTGGAATTCAATCCCAAACTGTTTCCAAGATGATTTTCTTTAAACATTCAACTCATACAAAGAATGTCACCCATATCTCACATATTGCTGTTTTCATCTTCATTGCTATAGGTTCATGTTCGGAACGAAATATTTCGGATAACCTACACTTGCTGGCTTAGCTGAGCATAAGCCCTAATGTTTTTCTTTTCCAGATCAAGAGGGGAGTTTTGTCTAATCATTGAGCACTTGACAACAATCAAGTGTTTCAGATTTTAGGGCTTGGTCTTCAACTGGTGTAAACCATCTGGGCTCTGCTGACCTGAGGATATGGTAGCAACATGCAGCCACTGAGAATCTTGCCTGTTGTTTTCAAGTCTCTGTGAACAGTTGCTCTTTACAAATAGTGTCCCCAAGAAAATGGTTCTGTTTGTCTTTTGTCGTAGCATCTTGCCATTCAGTTAAATCACTGGAATCCAAAGCAGCCAAAAAGTTTGGATTGGTTGTTCCAAAAGAGCCCAGTTTGGGCAGCAAATGCCAATGGTAAAGGTATTTCTATAGTCCTCTGCTCAGCAGTCTGTTTGACCAGGCCCAGGTAATTTAGTACTAAAAATTTGTGTGCCTGTTTGGGTATGGAAGTTTCAAGGGAAGAAATCCCTTTTGACTTCTGTGAACCTAAAACATCAGCAGTCCAAGATGCAATCGCATGGATTTTGAAATACAAAATCGGTTTTGTATGTGTTTGATCTAAACATATTGTTAATAGTGGTGATTGTGAGAGAGAAACACCAGAGCAACAGCCCCGCTTACAAAGGAGGTGGATATTTTAGCCTGGTAATCAAAGGAGGGAGGGAGTAACACTCCTCTCACCAATCGTTAGTGATACACAGTTTGGGTGTCTAACCCAGGGTAGTGGTACATGAGGAGGATAGAGGAAGACCACATTCCTCCTCCTGCAGAGAACACTTCTAGAGGATAGTTCATATTAACTCTAAAACAGAAGTCTACAGCTGGAGTCCTGAGTCATCAGGACTTAAATCAGTAGTTGGCTCCTTTTGCTTTGCTACAGCTGGCTCTGTTGGTGGCAGTTCATATAGTGGTGGTGACTACATTGAGGTTACCCTCTGTAGTCCTGCTTTGGAGATGCAGGTCTTTTGGCAGCAGAAGCAATTACAGCTTGGCTCGCCAGTTCTGGCTGATAAGTTAGTGTAAAATCATTATCTCTGTTTGTTTAGGTGAACTACTTACATAAGAATTATAAGATCATAATATCCTGCCAACATAGGACTGGGAAAATTCCAGAGACAGTAAAGTAAATCTAAATGCAGACGTCGGTGCAGAGATAGTGTCCTAGCTCTGAATGGAGGTGAACTTGAATAGTTAGTCTTTATCCTCTGCCCAAGAGCATGTTTATCATTACCATAATCTTTTCAAGGAGAAGATGAAAATTATGTTCTAGACGCGCTAAAACACCAGATTAACTCTTACATCTGCTACATTCAAGCCAAAGTATTTCAGAATTGCAACTGAAATTTCAAATGACTGTAACTCCAGCAGAAGTCCATAATCTTCCTTTTGTGTCAATCAGTGACAGCTGTATAGGCATTTATTGAAAGATAAATTTTGAGGCTACTTTAAACTTTCAAAACAGAGCACTATATTATTTTGATGAGGCCCTTGTTGGTAATGAGTGGACAACAAAAATGTGTGGGTGTGATTTAGATAAGCATCTCAAAAATTCAGGTGTTTCACTAACTGCAATCCTTCAGCATTCCCTTTTGGGTTGCTCAGTTTCACTCACCCCCACCTGAATGTAGATTTTTTTATACTACCTGGTATGACATGTTTTCACCCCACCATCCTTCCAGGCTCTTGCATAGCAGGGCTGTTCTTATTTAAAATAACCCTCTCCAATACAACTAGCAGGCTCTTTCCTTACCTTTTTAAGATTATTAGAGCTTTCAGATTTAACTTTTAAATTTGCTATCCCTCACACTTGTATCACAGAACTTGAAGAGTTGCATTAATGAACACAAGGTTAACTGCAGTTTTGCATTCAGTGTAGACAGAGGGTAAACACTGTTAGAACCACTGGAATTTACAAATCCAACTATAAACTCATGGCCGAAGTTTGTTCGTTAGTAGAACCTCAGGACTGTATTCTAGCTATTGCAAACAACTGCTGGACAACACACCGAGATTTCTCTGTTAGCCTCTGTCAGATGAGGCTGATGTGACAGGATACAAGGGGAATATTAATGAGATCACTGTCAAGGTCCAGTATAGTTCTGTCTTGCATAAAGTAAGAAACTCTCTCTTCCCTTGTTTAAATATAGTAGAACAGGTTGAAGGGGAGAAAAAGAGGCAGCTGAGAGAAAAAAATCAGGTTTTTCAAATTAGAATGTAAAGTAAATACACCTGCTGGATTCTCATCACCCCAATGCTTAACCCCACAATGCCGTAATTCTTTAAGTTTCCTTCCAAAATAATGTCACAAAAGCACAGCATTATTTGGCATTGTTGACTTTTTGCCCCTGAAAGTATCACCATGAAGAAACAAACTTCTATCCTTTTCAAGTAATATATTTGCTTAGAGTATTTATGAAATTAACACCTCATAAAAGTTTAGCATTAGCCAAAAAAAGTACCATGCAAGGAAAATTTAAGTTTTTGTTTCCCCCCACTAGATGGCCCTTCAGTGAAATGGCATGTCAGTCTATTAACTGGCTCTGCATGTTTCTGTGTTTTATCTGGAGTGTTATCTTTATGGTATTAAAATGTGCAGTGAAGGAAGGAACAGATTTAAACACCATTGGGCAATACTGTGGAATATAGTAGGGAGAAAGAGAAAATAAAAAACAATGGCAAAAATTTCTCCATTTAATAAGAATTTACATAAGAATTGCCATTAAAGTGTTATTTCTCTACTTTGTAGAAAGCTTGCAGTATAGTTTTTTTCACTATAATTATTACTGTAGCTCTTGACCTTTTTTTTTTTTGCTGATTTTATATTTATGTTCTAGCACTGCAGCACTTCATTACACACAAAAGTCTAATTCGTTATATAGGTGGTAGTGCCAAAAAGTCACAGAAGGTTCAAAGTGATTTTTATCAACTCTCAGTGTATGTTTGAGGAAGAACAGATTGTTGTAATATTCATGCTCACAGGCATGGTGTCTTCAAAAACAGTGAATCTTCAGTGTTTTCGTCCGCATGTTTATATGGTTTCTATTGTGCCTACTTTCTGCTGTTTTAAATATGGAATGCTTACTAGGCAATAGCATTTTATTGCTTCTTTCTTTAATAATCATGACCACAAATACCATTTTTCTCTGTAAAAGCCTCCTTTTTTTAATAATTGTGTGGTTTTCTCCATATTTTAAAATCCTCAGCCTGATTTCCATTTGGGCATGAGCAGTTATTTTCAGGCCTATTCCCCATGCACACGTAAAGACCCATGAGATGACATATTGAGCATTTGTAAACAACTGGTAGTGTCTTAAGAATGCGGTCGCTGAAGGTGTGGTGCCAGGTAATATAGGCGAAAGTGAAGCCCACGGTTTAAAAGCTCAGTTCTGGTTATCAAGATAACCCTGGGATTTGATGTCCGATGTGAAATTGTGCCAGGGCTGTAAGGTGGTAAGGTGGTATGTGAACTAGCCAGGATGTCTCTTTCATTGATGCTAAGGGGAGAGCATACGCTGGTACCTGCCTGCCTGGCATGCTGTCACTATTCAAAATAACTAAAAGTTAGAAGATTTATGAGCTGGCTTACTGGAAGGGTGGAAACTTCTAAATCATTATGGTCTGTTTGTGGTTTAACCCCAGCCGGCAACTAATCCCCACCCAGCCACTCGCTCACTCCCCCCCTGGTGGGATGGGGAAGAGAATTGGAAAAAAGGTAAAACTCATGGGTTGAGATAAAGACAGTTTAATAGGTAAAGCAAAAGTCGTGTGCACAAGCAAGCCAAATAAGGAACTAATTCACCACTTCCCATTGGCAGGCAGGTGTTCAGCCATCTCCAGGACAGCAGGGCTCCATCATGCCTAACCGTGACTTGGGAGGACAAACAACATCACTCCAAATGTCCCCCCTTCCTTCTTCTTGTTCCCCACCTTTCTATGCTGAGCGTGACATCCTATGGCATGGGATATCCCTTGGGTCAATTGGGGTCAGCTGTCCCGGCTGTGTCCCCTCCCAACTCCTTGTGCCCCCCCCCCCCAACCTGCTCCCTAGTGGGGTGGGGGGAGAAGCAGAAAAGCCCTTGGCTCTGTGCAAGCACTGCTCAGCAATAACTAACACATCCCTGTGTTATCAACTCTGTTGCCAGCACAAATCCAAATCATAGCCCCATACTAGCTACTATGAACAAAATTAACTCTACCCCAGCCAAAACCAGCACAGGTCCTTCTGAAAGGTTTTAATGTCTCCAAGAGTCTTCCCATACTTTTTCACCTTAAGAAGTGGCAAGACCAGATGGTTGTGGTACTCCACAAGTGGCAGCCTTCACAAGGGAAGAGTGGTTAAAACAACCTGGCCTTCCCAGTTCATTATTGACTTAATGGAGGAGGCCAGTTTCAGGTCACTCCACGCACATTTCCAGGTCCTGTAGACCATTCAGCTTTACCTCATGATCGCACTTCCACAGTCAGCTTTAAGATAACAGTAGCATCATGGTTGTCTGACCTCTTTCCATTTCTCTGAGAGGATAATAAAATAATAACTCACCCGTGTATCTATCACCAGATCTGAAGCCTTTTGACAGGGGTGCAGAAGACCTGGAGGAGATCAAACGCCTCCAGAGCTGGAATAGTGTTGGCTTACTATCTTCTTAGTGACCTTCCCAGAAAGCAGAGGTTAGAGTCTGGGAGGTAATTGCTGAGGCCATTAATCCCCAGTGACAGGTTTTTGAGCAGCGGCCAGACCATAGGACAGTGTTCAACAGTCGGTGTCTGTATGCCCTCGCTGGGAGTTACTAATGAATCCTGCCGGTAAAGGGCTAATGCATTTCCTACTGAAGCTTCTGGGTCTACTTCGTTAGTCTCCAAAGGGAGGTCTACCAGGGTGTTGCAGCCCTGCGCATGGCTGAGACTCGTGCCAGGAGACAACATGGGGCCAATGGATGGACTCTGCTTTGGAGACCAATTATTAGTTGAAATAATCTAATCTACAGTGTTTCCTCATAGAAGTAGTATTTTTCTATTCAAGTAATAGAGATTTACAGGTCTGTTACTAAAGGTGAAGGAGTGATTAGAGGGGTTCCTCACCGATAGCTGCAGGGTGATGCTTTTGTGGCCACAGGTAGTCCAGCGTGACACAAGCAAAGAAGAGCGCATGTGTCTTCTGGTGGCCAAGCGACAGGACTGTAGCACTTACAGCACACCAGGCAAATGCTCCTGCTCTCAGTGGTGGCTTCACATCCTCTCTCTGTACCTACCACAAGTTAGTCTGGCTTTGTCTCAGTCGCTTTGGTTTGTACAGAGGTGCTCTATCATACCAGCTTGGGCAACAAGGGGTGTTTTTGGAAGATCCATCTGGAGCCTCTGTCTTTCCCAGACAGCATCTCCTAAAAATTTCAAAATTTACTTCTATTCTTGAAACTATCCTATGATTTTTTGTTTTATGATCTGTGCCTTTTTCTGCAACTTAGCAGTTATTAATAAGACAGTTATCCACCATAAAATATTCAGAGCTTTATTCTCTGTACTAAAAACGTCTCCTTTCACTTAAAGCTCTTTTTTTTTCCTGGCTTCACTCCATTAACTTTAACAAAGTTTAATTTTGAGTCTGGCTTATTTATTTCTCCAGCTTTTCCTGTCTTCTGCAATGTTTGGTTTTTAAAGGCACTTTAACCTAGAGAAGAGAGAGTTTGGGGGCTAAAGATATAATCCTTTCCTAAATAACCCTATCTTATCATGGGATTGGAAGCATAGTCCGCTGAATAAAGAGATTCAGACAACATGGGTTGTATTCAAGGTTTCATGTGAATTAGTTCCACGCAGTCTAGAGCCAGTCATTTAGTTTGTTTTGCTTTGGTTTTACCAAACGTAAAGTATGGTTATGGCTAAAAGTCAGTATACAAGAGTTAGTATTATTATTGGCCAAGCAGTATATCAATCTGTAATCTACAATTTCCTATCAAGGAGGAGGAGGAGGACGTGGTCTCAGTCTTTACTTTGGGTTCATTCCCTTTTGAAAATTCAAGTCAGACTATCAACATCAATTTGACTTTGCTTTCACAGTTTATGTTTAAAGCCATCCCCTATCAAACATCTTGCTTTTCAGATACCTTAAGCCTACTGCAAACAAACAAATAATGAAAATTAAATAGTAATAAAGCTGTTGTTAGCTTTGTATAATAAATTTTATCTACTATTTAAATGGCAATTATTTCCAGAAACTTGGCAACTGTAGCCATACAAATGATGAAATTGATTCCAGTCACAGCTCATCTTTCTTTGGAAAGGAAATACCAGTAGTGTTTAAAAAATGGATTATTAAGAACCTTGGTTTGCTCAAGGTGGCTCATATGTTGTATTTGCTAACACAGCATCTTGCTGGAAGAAAGTTAAGTGCAGCTTTTCCCTAGCTCAGATTATTTTCTCCACAAATCTTTGGAGCAGGAAATAAAAAACAGCTAATAGTTGTGGGGCATGTGGAATTAGTTTAAGCAAAGCCGAACCCTGATCCTTCTGACCGCCTCCTCTTTCCTGTGCTGTTTTGTCTATTCCTGCCTGAGAGTATGTCAACAAATTTTCTTTAAGCTCAGAAAGTGCAGGGGGGGTGGGAATAGTGATTCTTTCTCTGTCTCTTTCTGTCTTTGGCTTTTTTGTGGGGTTTTTTTAGGGGAAAGATTTAAAACAGATGTATTTTCAAAAAAAGGTACAAGTTTGTCTTGTAAAATGTTTGTAAAGAAAAACAGCCTCAGGACCTCTGAATGTAATTCTAGTTGAGTTCTGGAGATGTCACAAAGGGTACTGGTTTTGTTACAGTGACATAATTCTTTTCTCGCACAAGTTAATTATAAATCAAGATAACTTTACAGAGAGGGCAGAATCTGTTAAATGAAACTGAAGAAGCAAAGTGTATAGATTTTTGAAAAGCAGAAAAATACCTGTGATTTCTGTATGGCTTATTGTTCACTTCTACTATACGAGAAAACAGATTATTTTCATATTTCTCCTGTACTAGAAGTATGTGTTTTACATGAAGGAATAGAGCAGGTATCTCTTTCCTGATGACAAATGAAACACACTGGATATATGCTGCACCTCCTCAGAAGCTGTGTAGCCGAGGACAATAATGTTGTCATTGCCAAGGCTTCAAGAATGTAATAAATATTAAGGAAATGACTTCACAAATGACTCAGTGTTGCTGTGCAGCACTGGATGTGGTTGACAGCAGTGGTTGCAGTTATGGTCATCCTCAAAAAAAAAAGATTTCTTCATGATATGAATAATTATTAATCTTAACTGAGAACATAAGCTCTTTCACGTTGCTGAGAAATTGGTGGTTTTGCTGTCTCTGAAGTGTTTGGTTTTCTAAATTACACTCAGTCACTGGAAGTAGTTTTGCCGTCTGTGTCTGTCTGTCTGTCTGTCTGTCTGATGTTTGTTTATTTTTAGACAGTCTGTGTTCTGTAGCTAAATACTTTCAAGGTCTTCACAAGAAATCTTGACAACATAGTTGCAGAACCAGTGTCGCTGAAGTAACTTCAGGTGATTAAATGTTAAATTGATGTTTTCCTCATCCAGTCTAGTTTATTAAGACAAAATGAGTGAATCCATATACTGTCTGCTAATTAAGCATCAGGAGAAGAAAAGAAAAATTAAATGCAACATATGCTAATTTCTTAGGTGCTGGACTTTGGAGTCAATTACAGAGACTGTTATATTGTATGGTTTGTGATGGCAAAATGTTGAACAACTTTTTTTATCAAATATTTTGCTGATCTTGAATATTTTTCTTTCCATTTCTTATTTTGACAAAACACTAATCACATTCTAGCTAAATAGGGTAATATGTCATCAATCCATTGGAAATGTTGAACATAAACTTTTGACTTGTGCAGTCTGGGAAAAAATGAAGTGAAATTGTCTTTTTGTTTTTCCCATGGTGATGCTTCATTTTAGTCCCACCTAACACAGCATTTTTTTGAGAGTGCTGTTGGCTCTGCATGGATTTGATGCTGCAGTCTATCTGGGTTTAGAGATAGAGAGCTTTTGGGGGAAAAAAGAACAGGTCGTCAGAGTGGGAGGAGGCCCAGTTGAGGAATGGTCCATGGAGCGTGTTGATGTACCCGAGCAACACCTTGTTGGGTTTTTCTAGGAGGCAAAGTCTCCTTGAGTTGGCAGAAAGAAGGACAGCATTCACTGATGGCAAGTCTATCAAAGACCCCAGAAAACGTAGTGAGGGTCGTTCCTGCTTTTGAGGGACGAATGGTCACTCTTTTTTTTGAAATAAACCCCACATTTTTAGGGGCACAAAGAATCTTGACAAACTTAACAAAAGTGAAATTATGGTTAGACTTTTGCATCACTATAAATCGATGGCTTTGTGAATAAAGCCCAATAGTGTATAGAAACCTGAGAAAGTAAGGAGGTAATTAAATTACTTCTCACAATGACACCTCCCCTGCATCTTTCATTTTGTCCATGGCTGGCACTTTGTATGCTTTTGGAGCCATAGGCTGCACTAATCATATTGTAAAGGCAGTCAGTTACATCTCCCACATATTTCATGCATAGCAACACTTGAATATTAGTAAGGAAAATTTAGTAAAATTAAAATATTAGTAAGGAGAGAGAGGGAGAGCGTGTGGTCACTGGCCAAGCAGGAAGGTAGAATAGGTGATGATGCGGGGGCACGGGTACGTCTGACAACTTAAACACATATTGGAGCCAGAGGGATTGTCCCTGTAGGAGCTGAGGTGTTTCTGGTTCCTTGCTCAGTGCCTTCTACAAGGAATGTTTATCTTCCTGGTGCCTACAACAGTGCAAGAACCAGCAATTCAACAAACTGCCCGTATTCCACCTTTTGACTCTTATCACTTGAAAGAGCGCACAACATATGAGGTTGGCACCTGCAACACGTTTATAAACCAGAGACCTGACTTACTGAAATATGTATTTAGAAACTAGTGCAATGACAAACAAAATTGTGTGGTGATCAGCATATATACTAAAATATACTTATTATCAATATGCACTGCTTAAAGGACAAGAAAACAATTCAGATTGCCAGGTTTTACCAATTACTTTTAGGTGTTTCTCTAACGTGTACTTTTGAAACTTAACTGATGGATACATAGTCCTTTTCCTACAGTCAGAAATTCTTTTATTCAACCACTCCTATTCTTTTCTTTAGGACAGTGAAAAAAAAGGATTTATGAACAGACTTTATGCCATCCAGGAGGTGTGTGTCAGTGTCCAGAATATCCTTGATGAAGTGGCTTCCTTCGGAGAAAGGATCAAGAAGTAAGTGCTGACACAGGTGCTGGATTGCTCTCCAATAGTGTTCATATTTTTTCCAAGCTGTGATACAAAGTGTTAGACCTTTATTCTTTTTTTTTTTTTGGGGGGGGGGGGAACACCTCCAGTTTTGGATGGTCTGTTGTTGAAACTTACCTATATTTGCTTTGTGGGGGGCCTCAGTTAATGAAAATCCTGTCATAATAATTTTGGAATTTAGAAATATATTAGTTTGGGAGAAAACTCAGAACTAAGGCTTTGAAGAAAGAGAATCTTGTTGCAAGGCCTAACAGTAGTTAAAAGTCATAATGAAAAATAAAGCTTTGATAAAGGAAATAAGCAGAGCTGAATAGGGGTTTCAGGTTTTAAAGATGTGCATATGTTCAGTTGCTGGATGTGTTGTATTTACATGAGTTAGAAAAACCTTTCCTTCTAGAGTATTTGTAATTTTTAACACCTAATACACAATATATAAGAATTGCCAACAAACGTAGGCCTTAAGCAAGAGAGTTTCTGAGATGTACTGCAGGAAGTTTTGTGCATTTTTGGCGTGGTCAGTGAACAGCAGCGTAAGGTTTATTATTTGCGATCGAATGAGCTCCAGAAAGACATCTTCCAGCCGTCAGCTGCGACGCCGGGACAGGATTAATTTGGCTTTCTCCCCCTCGAAAGCCGAAAGCATCTCATCCTCGCCGGAGGAGAAGCTGGGACCAGTGCCTTTGCAACTGCCTCTCCACCGCGGGCAGAGGGGAAAGGCAGAGAGACGACCCGGGAGCCACGCCGAGCCAGAAAACCTTCGCAAGAAGTTTTGCTGCAAAATTTCCATTGAGACACGCAGGAGAGTTAAAGCCGCGTGTTCCCTTCTTCTGGGTGCAATCCGGGAGCACCAGGCACCGGTCTCGTCCACCACCGGTGCCGTCCGCGGTGCGTTGGTGTTCCACACCTACGAGACCGTAGCCTGTGCAACGGGTACGGCCCAAAATTAAATACTGGCTTCTGGAAGTGAATTTTAGAAAGCTGATGCATTGGGTGGAGGTCAGCCCACAGGAAACATGAGAATTGTCTCTCATGCTGTTCTGCTTTTTTTTTTTTTTTTTCCCCCCAAAATCTATCAGCAATGGCAAACCTATCAGCATCAGGATGAAGAAGAGGTTGCTGTTTATGTGTTTGAGAGCAAAGCCCCTAATAGAAAAGGCTGGGAAACATTCCTGTGGGGACACTTCCAGGCAGACCGTGTTCACAGCAGCAGAGGCAGGTGCAAGCACGTTATATTGCACGAGTTTTCCAGACAAGCAAAATGAGCCGGTCTCTGAAAGAAGTCTTTTATCAAAAGGCTGTTCGTGGAAGTTGTCTTGATGATTAAGTTTTTCTAATTGTGCATTTTGGAAGTAGTGTTTGTTCTATTATATACCAGATGAGAGCAACAGAATTTTCTAAACTGAGTGAGACCGAATCTTCCTATAAATCTTTGTAATTTGTTCCTAAAACTATAATGGGAAACCTGTACTGAATGCTGTGCTAACACAGCACATAAGGAGGTTTGCTAAGTGAGGAGCCAGTGTTCCCACACATGGTGTGTCTGTGATCCATTGCACAAAGCCGAGTCACAGGAACATGAGCAGACCCTCAACCTTCTGTTCATCCCAAATGCATGCAGAAGAGGGGAAAAGAGCAGGTGTCCCCTGAGGAGAAAGGGAGTGATCCTACACCAAGTGACACTAACATAATGTTCACTCTGGAGACATGTCAAAATTGCCAGGGAGAAAAGAAGACAAATAAACACAGGAAGCCAGAGCTCATTATGAAAAATATGGCTAGCAATTCAGATAATTGCAATTATTCAGCCAGAGAAGCCAAAATAATGTAATCACACTGATTGGGGATGTAGCTAGTGGTAATACTTTAAAGAGTATCATCAGGCTATTTAGAGCCAAAGCCACATTTTCCTTCTGGATAAATGTCATGCAACACTTTTGACATGGTGGTGCCTTCATGGAACAAACCCATTGAGCCAAGCTCCCTTTAACCAGCATTCCTGTGGGACATACATATATGTGTGTGTGTGTGTGTGTGTGTGTGTGTACATACATATTGGCCATCTGGTCTTTCTCTCTTCCCTGCACACAGAGGTTGGAGAGCCACAGCACAGCTGTTTCAAGACTCGTTAGCTTTCACTTCCTCTCCGCCCACATCTCGACCTCTGCAAAATGAGGTGACCAGCAGTTTTTTATCACAATGTAGAGTTTGGGACCCTTAATGACGACGTTTTAATCTGGGGCTTTTTTGGACAGGCAATGTCCTGAAACTCTGGTGGGATCCCAGAAGTTCTCTTCCTTTATCCATTAAGAAATAATCTTTATTATATTGTATCTGGAAGATAAAGTTTTTCTTTGCTTTTCCTGCAATGTACTTTATCTTATGCCACTCCCTCCTTTTTTTCCCCTTCCGTTCTTTTTCTCCCCCCCCCCCCTTTTTTTTTTATTTCCTTCCTTAATCGAGTGCTGTTGCATTATCCCTATCTTCAGGACTGACTGCTCTGCCCCCTCCTTTTCCCTAACCCTCTCCTTCTCAGGTGCATGGATGAGTGTCCAGCTTTGCATACCCACACAGTTGCCTTTTCCTGATGTGCCCCCCAAGACAGAAGGGTGCCTGCCCAGGGAGTGCACGTATACATCGGGTGGAGGGGAAGGTCCCCGCTCAGCCTTCAACTGCTTGTGCTGTCCTTACGGTAGAGTAGGGAAGAGATAAAACAGAAAGCCTTAGCAGTACTCCTCTAACTATTATATCCTACCTCTGCACTGGAATTGAAGAAGGGAATCTGGGTTGCCTGTGCGAGTGCGTGTGGGGAGTAAGGAACTGAGTGTGTTTTGCCTGATGCTGAAATTGGGAGTGGGCACTGACATTTCCAAAAAGCAAGGCAGTGCTTCCTCTGACAGATGTGCACAGCTGGGCCAGGAGAGGTGCCACTCAGCAGGCAGGACCTCCTGTCACTTCCACTGGGAGTGGGTCCAAGCCCAAGCTCACCCTGACGTCCAGCATCCACGCATTCATTTGTAGTCTCGATTTTTTCTCACTGGTGGAAACTGGCACTTTTTCCCCTGTCCTGCCTGTTATTTGTTCTTTCATTGGCTTTGTCGGGTGACCACAGTTCTGGCTTTTGTTAATTTTTCTTTTAGTACATTCAACTGGACTGTCCCATTCCTGAGCTGGCTGGCAATTGTTGCCCTCTCCGTGTTCACCATCATCCTGTATTTCATTCCGCTGAGATACATTGTCCTTGTCTGGGGTAAGTAAAGCCTTTTTTAACTGTCTGTGCCATTTAGAAAAAACTGGTTTTTAAGGGATGACTTACATTGTCAGTACTTTTCTGTATTTATGGTCATGAAGCTGCCCCATGATGGAAACAGACAGGTTAGTTAAAAATCACAACTGCGTAAAGATTTAGGCCCACCTGCAAAATGCATTTTTCTTGGCTGGCATTCTAGACTTCATCATACTATAAACATGTAGCCATGAGGATTCTTCATATATCAAAGTGTAGCTTTGTCTAGATATTACTCTGATTTATTTTCACCACTTATACACAAACAGAGGCATTTCAATCTATATAGTGCATTTAGGACAATATGCCTTTTTTACTGCAGTACTTTATCTTGTGAAAGCGTATGTAAACATAGCAACAAGAAACCTGTTTAAAGGGTCACCTTTAGTTGGACAGAAAGGTATATGTGGTATTTGGCTGGTTGATAATGAACAGAAACTGGGGGGGGGCAGGAGGGTGGGATTGTGATTGATCCAAGCTCTCACTGCTTGTCCTTATATTTATTCTTTATACTGATTTTAAACAGCTACCGTTACCACATCTGTTGTAAATAATGCTTCAAGTTTTCATTTGTACATTTTTTATACATCTCGCACCACCAGCAGCTGTACCCTTATTCAGTAGTGCAGACTTGTGAAGAGCACTGTCTCAATTAAATCTGTGGCTAGATTTTCTTTCTGAGGAAAAGAATAACAATCTTGACTTTGTAAAAACTTCTGAACTCAAGAGACAACATAAAATCATTGAACTGACTCCAAAGAATGTATTTGTTATATATCAGTCAGCATTAGCAATATTCTTACAGAGTCTTCACAAATAAATGTAGCAGAATATACAAAATGGAGGAAAAGCAGTATGGAGGATTTGAGCAAAAAATTTTCTGATGGAACTAAAAGAAGCAAGTGTCTTTTCCTGTCTAGGAATTTCACTTATTCCTCACATACCCTATGTCACTTGGGTGCACTCAAACTCATAGTTTGTTCCTAAAATTTCCTTCTTCCCAGTGTACACAAGATGGTAGGCCTCCTGTTACTGAAGTTTGAAGTACTTGCTCTATGTCCTTTTTCTGTTGTTTTTCGGACAGAGCTGGCATCTTGTACGCTTGCTTTCATAACATCTCCTTGTTTTCCTGCAAGAACCTGAGATTCTAATATCACTCCGAGACCCACAAAACTATGCAGTCAGCACTGTTGTTTGAAAACACTGTGAGGGGTCACACTCTCCCAGAAATGTCTCTGTTTCAGGGATGCCAGAGCCTCGACTCCCAAACTGGACACCATGGCTCCCAAACCAGAGTCCATGGCTCCCAAACCACAGATGGATAACATAAGCACAAATTCGTGTAAATGCACCTTGCTCTCTTTTCCTCCATCTCTCCCCTCCCTGCCCCCAGGTCATCTAGCCTATCTAGATACATCTTCAAGAACTTTTGTTCACTCGAGGTTTCAGGTCCATGTTTTTCTCCTGCATTTCAGTGCAGGTGGCTTCTTGTTCAGCAGGTGTCTGGGGATCCCTTCTTGAGGGACCTATTTGTCTTGCATCGTGCCAGGACACCAGCCAGGTACTGCATAGCTGCAGCTCCAGCAGTCCAGACCTCCTCGCTGTGAAATGCATTTGCACAAAGCCACGATGCACTGCGTGTAGCTTCGAGCAGCTGTCCCTTCAAAAAACACAGTATTCCAAACACATGCCTCTTTTCTCCGCTGTTGTGTGTCTCTAGCCTCCCCCATGTATATACATTTCTTCAACCCATTCGTCCATCCTGCACTTGGAGCGAATGACCTCTGTTGTCTGACTTTTGTCCATAGGAAAGTTTGAGCTGGTCTGTAGCAGCATCTGTCCATTTCGTTCTTTGGAAAGGCAGGGCTTTTTATATGAAAATTCCTCCATATTATGGCTGGTCTTCTGCATAGCTGTCTTTCTTCTGTGCCTCCATAGGGACTGCCTCTTTTAGCCTGCCCTGGCAAGAAATTCTGAGTTCTTTCCCGCCTGGCCATGATTCTCCTCATGGAGACTACTGGTGCTTGAAACACATGGTGTGTTAGCCTCTGCGCTCTAATTCCATTCTCAAGAGTGCAGAGTCCGGGTAGCTGCTGCAGCTCTTTAGGTGGAAAAGAGTATAAAGAAAATTATTTTAATTAAAAATTTTTCAAGCTTTTGCAAAAGACCTGATCCCCTTGTTGTCTTTTACTTCCTCTGCAGTGTCCCATCTCATCTGTTCAGCGCTTTTCTTTTCTTGAACCTTGACCATGATTTATCTATGCATTCACTTTCATGGGGTGACTGATAATTTTCTTTATTAGATGTGACAAGGTGAGACCATATTGACTCCTGAATTCACCCGTGGGTGATCCAATGGCCACATGCAGCAAATGGTGGGGTAGACCTTGAATTTCTCAGTCACTTGCTGATGCAAAGGATCTTCTTAAACAAAGGTGTTTGAATCTCAGATATTCTTTCTCAACGCTCACTGTTCAATAACCAGATAAAGGGATGGCAGCATCTCCTATCTACAGCACAGAACTGAGCGTTCATGCAGTGAGAGGCCGTGGGTGTTATCGAGACTTCAGCTTGCGTACTCCGTCCCGAAGCTTTATGTCCTTGCTAAAGCTTTCTGAAAGGCCTGGCCACCAAAGGCTTCGTGGAGGATGAACTGTGTTATCTTATCTCTGATACAGCCTGGATAAATTACACAGAACAGCACATTTTTAATGCTGTCCAGCCTTTCCCCCGCTCACATGAGAGTCTGTGCAGTTTGTACCGTTCCTGCCCATGTTTTAGACGTGTGTTCCCAAAGCCCGTGAACAAGGTTCTCACATGAAAAGTCTGTGAATCTGACCCCATATGTAATGATAAGAAAATGAGTCTAATTTAAAAGCCTGCTTCCTGCGTAGTTTGGGGAGGATTTTCCTGGTGCTTCTGAACACTAATTGTCAATAGGCATGGTAAGACCACGATGCCTAAGGGAGACATCGCATCTGTTCTCTGCACTGCCATCAGCTTGTCTGTGTCTGTCATTCCAGGGCGGAGGTTTGTGTAAACTCCTCCTAAAGCCTTCACCTGATGCAGACTTCAGTGTTTCCTACATGCTTCACCATCTGTAGCCTCTGGGAGATTTTCCTTGTGTCTAACCTGAATCTTGTGTCATGCAGTTAAGCCCATTACTGCTCATCCTCTGCACTACAGAAATGGAGTACACTTTATTCCTGTCCTTTTTGCAACCTCCACATAATAACCACAGTTTCTGTTACTTTCAAAAAAAAGTATTGGAGGAATTTGAAAATGTCCCTACAACTTTGGCATTTTGAAGCAGGGGGAACCACAGCAGCAGATTCTGACTTTTATAGCCTGAGTTTACAGTGCGTCCGTTCATTAATTCAGTGCTAATGTCAGACTTTGAAATGGATCCTAAAATCTTTTTTAGAACTTTGCCAAAGATGTATCTTTATAAAAAAATTATGATAGTAACATTTGAACTTTCACCTTTGCAGGCATCAATAAATTTACAAAGAAGCTTCGAAGTCCGTACGCAATTGATAACAATGAGCTACTTGACTTTCTGTCCAGAGTTCCTTCAGATGTGCAAGTGGTGTGTATATTTTTTAAAGTGTCCTTACGGTAGTTAATTTGATATGCAGCATAAGGAATTTCTGGGGTTTTTAAACAAATTTTAAAGCGATTATTTTGATTCAGCGTTATATCCTTTGACACACAGAAATTTCAAACTCAAGCTGAGGATAGTCCGTGAACCTTAAGGAGGCTGCTAGACTGTTTGCAGTGAGGAATTAGCCACTACATGGCTGTGCCTTGGAGGATCCGCAGGGGCAATCAGTAAAAAGACAAGTATTTGGGAGGCGGTAGCAGGTGCTAGAGTTGGTATTAAGCACCATGTGAAACTGATGGGGGTAAGGCTGGAGGTGAGGCTGTGGGGACATGCGGAGAGGGAGCGAACGGGAGGGTCGAATTGTGAACGGAGCTGCACCGATGCGGAGTCAGCGGTGGGCGGCTTTGCCCACCACTCTGCCGTGGCAGCACTCTGAGAGCACTTCAGCCTTTCCTTCCCTGGGGTGAGAGTTTTTGCTGTGGCCACAGTTCAGCTGTGCTCATAAACTCCTATAACAATAGTCTGGTTATGAATTACAAGCTTTTGTAATGCGGTACACAATCTCTTGAGAAGGTGCAAGCTTTAAGATAAAGTCAGGCACATAAATCACCTCCGGTATCACAAAGATTATATACTTCTCATATTTCTAGGTAACGGTTTCGGTTCAGAGCTGGTATAAATAGGAGATACAGGTGCACGTGCCCACTCTGAATCTGATCACCCCTGTGGTAGGCCTTTGAAAATAAGCAAGTTTTTAAATATCGCAGAGAATATTCATCCAATTCATTAAAGAGGATACTGTTCATTCTCTGTTAGAGCTCATGGAGAAAACAAAAAAGTAGCCTTCTTAAAGTTTACGTCAGCACACAGTGTTACTTCCCGGCAGGGTTTTCCTAATGCTGTTTTTATTTCTTACTCTAGACCTATCCTTCTGTTGTTGTTGAACCATAGGTGCAGATGCCATGAAGTTTGCAGGGGGGATAGTTTTCTTTTTCTTTCTTTTTTTTGCCTTAGAAAAAAAATAGAAATCTTCCTTTTTCTAGCAAGCGCCACCTGACTGGTTTCTTTCTGAACGTTGTGTTTAAACAGGTGCAATACCATGAACTGAAACAAGATCCCAGTCACAGCCCGAGCAAGAGGAAGAAAAACAATCCTGGCTAGCTAACTTCACGTGTTGAGGAGACTAGCATCTGCTGGGGGAAGATAAAAGAAAAAGCCTACAGCCTAAGCAGCATTTCCTTTCTCTAAGCTTTTTATTTATTTTGCCTTTTTATCTAATGGGGAGATTTTGTAAATATTGTAAAAAGGCATTTCTCATTGAAGATATATTTCGCACTGTAAAGACACATTTGACGAAGGTTTCAAGTAGAGTTTTTGCTGTTTGAAAGCCTTGTTAGAAACAGCATAACACGTTAAAGGAATCAATCTAAAATGGTAAATATGCACTGCTACTTGATGGTCAAAGATACCTGAAATACTCAAATCATGCCGACTAAATCTACAAAAGGTGTAAATTTAAATCTGACTCAAAAATTCAGTCAGATTTTATTTGTGAGCATTAATATTTTTATCCAGTAAGTCACCATTACGATTTTCTATGTTTTATACATTTCAAGAGAAATACAATGTAGTGGAGCCTACTGCACTTAAGTTTTAGCAGATTTTTTTGAACTCCAGACCCTGATGTTAACTCCTGGTGCAACATTTTCCTGTGCAGTAGGGCTGCTTATAAGACAATGAGAAACACCAAGTGCAAATCTCTTCCTGGAGCTCCCAAAAGAAGTTCCTGCCGTTTTTATCATTCCATTATAAGACCTAAAAATCTCTGTCTCTCTCAAAAATACTGCCAGGTTTGTAACTGATTGCCTATCTGATTTTTCTATATGTACCCAGTAATCTTCATTTGTACTACATAGTTCAGTGAATGAAGTTCATAGTTCTGCTGTAATGGAAATACTATCAAACTAAGTCCATGTTGCTTTGGGTGTCATGCTATGAACACCTTTTGTGCACATAACTATTTTAATATGGAAATCTTGCAGAAAATGTTTTTGCTTTCAAATCACAAGATCATATTAATACGCTTTATGATATAACACGTTACCTGTTACCAATGTGAAATATAGTGTAGAGGAAAAAATGCAGTTGTGGTAAAACTGATATACCGGTTTTATTTCCTTAGCTAACAATGTAGTCAGTTCTTCTGATACGATTGTGCCCTACTGCATGGAAACTGCATTATTTTATAAATTACATGGAACATAGATGAGAAACGTTTACATTTCAAATGTCTTAGTGGCCACTGCATAACGAGTACTTGGGGATATATTCTGATAGCTGCATGTAGACTTCCACGCTCGGCTCCCCGTGTAGTGAGCAGAGATTTCATTCCTAAGGGACTACCCGTGCACAGCTCTTAGTCGTAGCTCCCGGTGACGTTAAAGGGGATTTTTGCCCAGGGGAGAACGGCAGGACTGCATCCTCGAGAGGAGCTGTTCCTGCGGTCCTCTCTGGGTTACCTCTCATTGGTTGCAATTGCTGATAAAGTTATATTGCACTACTCTAACAATACTTTTTGAAAATACTATTTAGAAATACTTTGCAAGCAAATGTATATATATTTGTCTAAAGAATTATATGTTAGCTGCATTGCTCATGAAAGACCATCCTGGATTTGTTTATTTTACAGATAAGTTGATAGCTGGTTTCTGATGTGATGGTTATTTTAATCCTTCTGCCTGTATGTTTGAAAGAATGCCAATCGAATGACCATTCTGCAGAAAGTCTTGGACCTAAATATGCTCTTGTTACATCATGACTTTAAAACAATTTATTTGCGAAGCCTGTGTAACCACCTTTTCCCTATATGCTGCCTGAAGAGCAACATACTATTGATGAAGTCAGAATCACGGATAAGCCTATTTTGTTTAAAAAAAACAAACTTTTGACTTGACAGTGTGCGAATGTTTGTTGCCAGTTGTCAGTTTTGCAGAGTTCTTTGATACACTGCAAGCCTTGTACCTTCATAATGTTGCCCATGAGTCTGCGTGTGATTTCCTGTTGTGTTTTTTTTCTGTACTCAAATTTCAAATGTCTACTTTGGTGGTAATGTCTGAATTAGTTAGTTATACACATTTACAGCATTAAACACAGTTTTAAGCATCTCTCTACTAGGTATTAGGAAGCCTCTTTCTTTGAAGTCCTATGCTATCGTTTTCCCATGAGTGGTGTGGAGGGCAAGTGAATGAAAACATCATATTTCTGTGTGCAGGATTTCAGTATTTTAAGCCCCAAAACATGCAGGTGGAGGGGGCAGGGGGAGAAAAACATCTGTTTGATGAAAAATAATGAACTACTTTTAATGTCTCAGTCACTCAAAATTCATCTCACTGAAAATATAATGCACAGAGGCAAGGCTAAGAATACATGTCAATTAAATATGATTCTTCTGCCTCAATGGGACATTTTAAAATCACATTTTAAAATAATTTGTCAGTGAACCCAGAGCATTTATTCTGCTTTGTGTGGGAGGCCTCTGTAAAGAATCAGTCCTGCCCTATGCTGTAAATATTTCAACATATCTTCCATTTCCAGATTGGTTCTGAAGTCAATTTCTAACTTCTTAGATTTGCCAGGTTTTATTCCCAAGCAACTTGTACATTCATAAAAAATCATGAAAGAATAATTCATCTCATGGTCATTATCATGATCTTCCTGCTCTTGGAAAATAAAATTTGACAAACAACTTTATTTGGGTCCAGTGAAAATGAGTAACTTAATTGGGGTCCACACTTAAAGTAGGTGTCAAAGTGCTGAGGATCCATCAAGGCTAATTGTCTGAGAGGTTCTAGTTACATTTCTGCTGATAACTCACAGTACAGAGCTTGCTTACTCTAGTTTTACAGCTGTTTCTCTTTGTAATACGGAACAACTCAGTGCTTTTCATAATAGCAATGAGCTTTAACTTGAAGAGCTACTGTACTGTAACTTAGCATTTTAAATCCCAGTGGAATAAAACCCAAGTTTTTTCTGTTGCAATAAAAACAACAGTGGAATAATGAGAAAGTAATTAAACAGGCTGCGTACAGTGTATCTGCTAATGTGTGCCCTAAGAGCATAGGCTCTACCAACAAGAGGAGGAGCTGCTGGACCTGCCAGCAAATGTACTACATGATGCTGAAGTATTTCATTCTAGGATAGCCCAAGAGCACAAAGCAAAGGAGAGGAAGGAAAAATTACTTCTCTCATCAGCACCAGATCACATACCTGCCACAGGAAACATAATAAAACCTTTGCAGCTCTCTGCCCACCAGCCAGGGATCCCTACCTCACGGGAGAAGGGCAGCTTCTACCTGTGCCTCCTGTCTTTGCTCGGCTGCAGGAGTCTTGCTGACAGCCAGGCACAAACTTCTTTTCATTTCTGAGCCGCCTTCTCTTTTGAGGACAAACTTTTTCCTCCCAACTGGGCTAATTTCCAGATTGCTGTACAGCTGCTTCTATTAAAGGCAGCTCATCTCCCCACCGCCCCACCAAAACCGGTATTGCAAATTTTCGATAAATACCTCCTCCTCCAGAATTTTTCTGAAATCTTACAAAAGTGAATTTTTACATCAGACACAGTTGCAATTATAGCTATTTTCAGTGTGGAACACTGGATCTCCATTGCTTTCTGCCTAATTAAGGTATAACGTAAAAGGAGTGTAGCTTCAGATGCTCAAAGGGGAAATTAAACTATTCCCAGATAAAATGCAAACTTACTTTAGACATCAACTCTGAAAAATGTGAAGGCTTTAACAAAGCATACTGTTCTCTCTCACTTAGAGAATTGGGTGAAAGGCAACTGGTTGAAAGGGTCATGCAACTGGTGAATCAGTTAAGGGCGAAGCAGAAGGAATGAGGATGAGAAGTATCCTGGAGAACAGCATTTAGACCCAGAAAGAGACATTCACAAGGGCTCACCTCGAGGCCGTGCTCTCCCTCTGCACTTGGTAGAGAAAGAAAGAGCCTTCATACCTGAAGACTAGTGTAGCTGTCCTAAACCACCTTTAGCTCTCCATATTCCTCCGCATCGCAAATATGGCGAGCTGCTTCGATTGGCCTTTGTTGTGAATACTACGCCACTTCTCTTAAGAGCAGCCTCTGTCGCAGGAAAAGGGAAAAAAGTTACATAGCACAGCTGCTGCCAGCCATGGAAGATGTGACCAAGCGTAGGTCAGGTCAGGAGGTTAGATGCTTCTTGCTGCAAGAGGTATTAGACGTTTTCTGCTTCTTTCATGTCATAGTAATCAATCAAGGGTTGTTTCTCATAAACTAAGGATTTTAGATCTTAAAAAAAAAAAATCCATAAGCTATCATTGTGCAAAAAAATGAATTAAATCTTAAACTATCCATTGCACAGGCCATTGTACTTTCAGATAATTTCTTTTTTTCTCTGTACGAATTTAATGCTCAAACAAAGTCAGATTTAGCCATACTTCAAACTGGAAAAATTTCCCATCGATGAATCTTGAGTGTCCAGCTTAAATTTCTGGAAGTTTGAAACAGTTCTTTTACCAAAGGGGCCAAAAAGAGTATAATCATGTTTTTCTCCTCATCAGCCTTAGTACTGAATGAAATATAAATGTCAAAATCTTTTGTGGCTCAGGCTGCACAATACAGAACCCTGAAACCCTTAGTTATGAGTCATTCAGTAATAAATGTTTTCCCAGTTTAATATAATCAAAAGAAACTCAAAACTGCTTTTCTCACTCAACTTTTACTGAAATTGGAGCAGGTGATTACAGGAAAGCCTAAAATGTTGATCGTTGATACAGATTTTGATTAAAGAGTGTTGATTAATATTTTCTGGAGTAATTTAATAAGTCAATATTGCCTGACCTGCTTTACCCTGACATGAAGAAACATCCTAAAAGTTTACTTTTCTTGCACAGTTGCACATGCTCTTTTTTAGGCATACCACAAAAACCCCAAAGCCTTTTGGATCCGCAACTGATGAAGAAAGATCCCCAGTCAAAAAAGTAGTAAAGAAAAAAGTCAAACACATTGAACGACTACGCAAAACCATGGTCAAATTTGTAGGGAGCGTTAAGCACTGGGCATTTGCACGGAAGAGAACAAGACCTGACTTGGGATCGTCCCGTGTTTACTTAGTGCATACTGTTGAAATTGCCACAAGTACCAGAACTTTGAAAACAAAATTAAAATATCAAATATCTTGTCGTATCACGCCATTCCTAGATATTACTGAAAGAAAGGAGGAAAATGTTTTAACTTAACTTGTAGCCTTGGTAGTTTAACACAGGTGGAACATTTTCCAGCAGAAGATCCTCAGTTGACACCGACCCATTTTAATCTGAAGCGCAGCTCCCGTAGGCTGCTCTGAGCCTCTGCCGCTATCTCACCGAAAGGATAACTGAAAAAGGGATTGGCTTTTTGCTGAACTGACTGCTGGGAAATCTATTTTCCAGTGGTGTTTTTATCACACTATAGAGCTGGCCTCTCTAATTCACGGTGCAGCACACTGACCATTTCTCCCATTTGCAAAAATTTACATCTCAGAAACCATCCTACTCGGTGCATGTCTATCCTTGAGTTGCAACATAAAGGAAGATTTTTCACTGCCTCCTGAACAAATAGCGTAACAAAAGTGAAAAATATTTTCCTTCCCCGCAGGGGTGCGAGCCCTGGGACTCATAACAAGCTCGACAAGCAGTCATACTCATATCGGGAGGAGATGTTGCTCACGGGCACAAGGTAACAGCTTGATCAGAAGAAATGGGCCTGGAGAATAAAGCAATTCCTTCCCTCAGCTACATTTCTATCCCTCAGGCTGAGGGTCCCTGAACACATCTATTGGGGAAGGGAGAGGAGAAATGGGGAAGGGCCTGGATTGTTTAAAAAAATTTACTCATGAATTGGGTAACTATCAAATATAACTTCAATTCTTGCAGGATTTTTTTTTAAAGACTGGGATTTATTTAAAGGACAAAAGTCTTCCTGCACTCTGTTTCTGGAAGTAAATGTCTTAGAGGAAATTTCAGTCACCGCAGTTTGCTGAGGCAGTGTACAATTTTGGGAAGACTGGGTGGCATCTTGGAAAAGAGCTGGGGAAGAATTATAGTGGATTACAAGGCTGGAACCAGCCTGTTTGTATTTTCCCTTCACAATACAGACACATCCTTTCCCCGGTATCCTTACGGAGATCCACAGCTCAAAGGCACAGGTACATCCACACCTTCCTTTCCAGCTACCGCCCCATTTCCCATCTCTTCTCGACTTCAGACGCTGCTGATGACACTCATTCTAGGTGACCAAACTCAAGGCTATTGCACTGTAGCTCTTCCCCTTCATTTCTTGGTCACCACTGATACTAGCAATTAAACCCTGCTGGGAAGTCTCGCTGTTTGCCATGTCATGTTCTCCTGCTTCTTCTCCCTATTTGTTTTCCTCATCCCCAATTTCTCTTTGGCTTATTCCTCTTCTTATAGACCTAACTCCTTGACAATATGGTCAGAAAGCTTCGGCCTCTGGTTTTGTGTCAGCACTTCAGGCTTTCCTTACATACCTCCTGCTTCTGATGTTCGTTGGTTTGGTTTGTCATTGCTGCCTTAACCAGAATAACTCCTGTCTTTCATCAGTGCTGCTTCTCTTGGGCCTGGAGTGACTCCCATCTAGATCACCCTTCCCTCAGCACTCTACATCCAGACCTTGTTGACTCCCCACTCCCTGGTTGAGACATATTTTGAAATTGTTCCCCATGAAAGACAGTGCAGAAAAGCAGAATACAGGAAATGAAAATCCAAGTTTAAAGGAAGGAAATCTCTTCTGGAAGTTGTGTAACTGTTTCTGCAATACACGTGGATCTTGCTGTCAGTCACATGCTTCTGACATACCTGAGCTTAGAGCTTTGCTCTGCTCCAGTTAAAGGATTTGGACGTCTGTGTGACTTGCATGAAATCCTAATGGGCATTTTATTTGGGGAAAAAAATTTAACATAAAGCCAAACCAAAGCAGAAAACCTGTAGTTTCAGAAGGGGGGTTATGTTTTAAACTGGCAATAGCAGCAAGCATGGGTTGTTTGGGGTGGGGGAGGATTGCTCTAAAGAATTCTCCATCGTAGAAAATGGGTGTTCACTGTGCAGTTTGCTGTTCTTTGTTAAGTAAGTCTTTTGGTTCATAATTAAACACAGCGCTATGATTTTTGCAGTTTGGCTTCCTTCTCTACAGGGTAATGTGGAGGCTGCACTTTGAACCAGACGTTTTCAGAACAAATAGTGGCATTTTGAAAAGGAATGAATTTTGAAGCAGTTGGCACTTAGACTTGATGTCGAATCTGTCAAATGCCAGGAAATTTAAAGCCAGGGTTTCTGTTTACCTTTTGATTTAAGTCGTGATAAAGCAAAGGGAGAGGTGCAGAGAGGATCCGGCATCATGCAGCGAGTTTGCACCCGTCTGTCAGTGGTAGGAAATTGGCCTCACGTATTATTGAGGATACAGAGAGTTGTGTTCTTAATGTGTGCTGTCCCGGAGCTGCAGACACTGTGCACAGCTGACAGTAACTGAGACGAGATGATCAGGGTTTTAACAGAGGAGGCATGTGAGGCTCTGTTACCTTTCTGTGAAGAGCTTTATAGAGCATCTGCCCTGCTGCCCCATCTCAAACAGGTGCATTAATTCGTTGGTTTTGTGAGCACCAATTTAAATCACCAATTTACAAAAGGAAAATGGCAGTGGCACAAGGGAAGGAGAAACTCTTGGCCTTAAATTTGAGTTTCTTGGGTTTTCTCCATCTCAGCTTGAACATTAAAACCTTCTTTTGCTTTCATTACACAGTTGAGGAAATGTGGCATACACCACTGCAGCTATTATTTGAGAAATTCTGAGCTTTTAGAGTCACCAGTTCCTGAACTGATACTTCAGTTCATTTGCACGCACCCCTACGGAGTGCTGATGCTGAACAGCAGCCATTCCCCTTACAACACACATCCATGCAACAAGTAAAGACCATGCATCTCAAATTCTTTCATCGAGTAACATTCAATGATGAGAAACACGTGCAAATTCTGATGTTATTTCCAAATAATGAGTTTTAAAAATAATTTTTCAGTTCCTACATTCAGCGGTGAAATGCAGCTGACAGCTTGTCTCTTAATTTCAGCCCTGTTCAGCCTGTTACAGAGACAGACATTTAGCTATGGAATGAAGAACTACAGGCATCAAGCATGTGTAGACTCCATATAATAGGCTCTGCTATTAAATGAGGAAATAAATTCTTAATCTTGACCTAGAATCAATCTACTTACTTAAGCCAGCGGCTGCAGCTAAACTGAAGATGTGGACAAGAAGTATTGTAATGCCTGTGGCACAGTCCCACACAACATCCTTGTTGCTAAATTTGAAAAGATATAGGTTTGATGGATGGACTATTCAATGGATAAGGAGTTGGCTGGATGGCCACATCCAAAGAGTTGCAGTCAACAGCTCAATGTCCAAGTGGAGATCAGTAACAAGTGGTGTCCCTCAGGGGTCTGTACTGGGACCGATACTATTTGATATCTTCACCAGTGACATAGACAGTGGGATTGAGTTTGCAGATGACACCAAGCTGTGTGGTGCAGCTGACACGCTGGAGAGAAGGGATGTCATCCAGAGGGACCTTGACAGGCTTGAGAGGTGGGCCCGTGCAAACCTCATGAAGTTCAACAAGGCCAAGTGCAAGGTCCTGCACATGGGTCGGGGCAATCCCAAGCACAAATACAGGCTGGGCAATGAGTGGATTGAGAGCAGCCCTGAGCAGAAGGACTTGGGGGTATTGGTTGACGAGAACCTCAACATGAGCTGGCAATGTGTGTTTGCAGCCCAGAAAGCCAACTGCATCTTGGGCTGCAACAAAAGCAAGGTGGCCAGCAGCTCAAGGGAGTCAGTTCTGCCCCTCTGCTCCACTCTGCTGAGACCCCCCCTGGAGTACTGAGTCCATCTCTGGGGTCCCCAGCATAAGAAGGACGTGGACCTGTTGGAGCAGGTCCAGAGGAGGGACACAAAAATGATCAGGGGGGCTGGAACACCTCTGCTAAGAGGAAAGGCTGAGACAGTTGGGGTTGTTCAGCCTGGAGAAGAGAAGGCTCCGGGGAGATCTTACTGCAGCCTTTCAGAATTTAAAGGGGGCTTAAAAGAAAGATTGGGACAAACAAATTTTTAGCAGGGCCTGTTGCGATAGGACAAGGGGTAATGGTTTTAAGCTAAAAGAGGGTAGGTTCAGACTAGATATAAGGAAAAAAATTGTTACGATGAGGGTGGTGAGGCACTGGAGCAGATTGCCCAGAGAAGTTGTGGATGTCCCATGCCTGGAAATGTTCAAGGCCAGGTTGGATGGGTCTTTGAGCAACATGGTCTAGTGAAAGATGTCCCTGCCTATGGCAGGAGCATTGGACTGGATGATCTTTAAAGGTCTCTTCCAATCCAAACCAAACCAGTCTGTAACTGTATGCCTGCTCTTGGCGCTGCTGGCAGGGTCAGCCTGTTTCCTGGTTGGAATATAACATAAGGACATGAATAACTTGAATTTAGCAGGTAGATGCACAGCAAGTGGCACTGCAAGACTTTCGTAGAAAGCATACCAGGTCTTGAATAACAAATGGTGGAAGAAGGAGAAATCTTAAAAACTTGCAAAGTTTTGGTTCAGCACAGGTCTGAAAGCATCTCTCACCCAACCCCACACCTGAAACAAAGGGTCGTGCAGAAGAGCAGGTGGCATCAAATCTTCCATATGTCCCACTCGTCAAATGAAGTATGGATGGGAAAGGCAATCTTATGTAGCAGCTCTTCCAAAATGCATTCCAAAATGTCTCCATATGGACTGATAAAATACCTTCAGTTTCTCATAAACTGAAAAAGTTTTCCTGGGCTACCCTTCTGCATCAGAAAAAAAAGTCTGACTCTGCTAACAGAGGCAGGAGGCAGCAGCTGAGAGGGATGTTTGCTGAGGCCATGAACACTCTGCAAAAGTGGCTGTAGAGAAGGTGTCTACCTGCAGTGTGCAGCTTCAGCAACGCTGCCGGAGGGCAGGTACAGACCTTCTGTGCTGGTGACAGCCACCGCTCAGATCTAGATAACATGAAGCTGACCCTGCGTGCAGCACCTTAACTTTGGTGGAGCAGGCATGGCACTTGCCCGAGGTGGAAGAGAGCCCTCAGTTTTACCTTCTGTTTAGTCTGAGTGGACTCAAATCCACGCTGCGTAATTCCTAAGAGGGTGGTGTGGTAGACACGAGCCTGTTCAGGTGGGGGGAGAAGGGGAGGGGGCCTAATGAGAGGGTTGATCCTCCTGCAGCTGCAGCTCGGTGCAGAAGAGGAGCCAGGATTGCCTGTAGAAGAGACAGCAGAGGCAGAAGATGGCCTGCAGCCTCGAGGGTGATGCTTCCAGTGTGTAACAGAAAAACTTGTAAATAAAACTGGTAAATATTTATGCAATTTTCATGTAGATGTTGCAGAAACGAGAGTGTGCACCCCTGCAGGAGAAAAGAAAACAAATGTCTCCTCCCCTTGAGAAGATGCTCTGGCCTGTAGAGGTTTCTGGGGGGAGGGTACAGTTTTGAAAGATAAGCATAATCCTCGTTCTGCTTTGTAGGGACCTCTCTCCTCCTGCGTCACTACACAGAAGCCTAGAGGGGACCTGAATTTTTCCTCGGATCTGGCACTTGCTAGCGACTAGATGTGTTATTCAGCTGTTATTCACAGGCCTTTAATTCAGGATGCTGCACAGGGTAAGAAAAGCAAAATTTGTGCTTAAATTTGTAAAAGGGCAATATTTGGAATGGCAGCCTGCTTGCCCATTCGTAGGCCACTATGCCAAGCAGGGGTTTTCCTTCTTTTCGTTGGGCAGCCTGCCACGGCCCCCTCCAGCAGCCCAGCAGGCTGTGGTTTTGCTGACAGCTAGCACTCACTGTTGGCAAACGAGGTTATACCCTATCAGAGCTTCGTGTCTTAAACCTGGTGCTGCTGTGGCACAATATGCATTTGAAAGGATTTTTCTGGATTTGTTGAAAAAACGAAACAACCCCCCCCCCAAACCCCAATCTGAACCTTGATTTAATAATGGTGGTGAAGCCCCTATAAATATAGCTATGCTAGAGCCTTTGATAACTGCACCCATCATTTAATCTTATCATTTCCCTCCCTGCTTTTTTGTGTGGAGTTTGCAAAGGCTCATCAGGGAACAGGTAATTCTTCATGTTCTATGAGCACTCCTGAAATCAGAAGGGGTTGATGATAGAGAAGATACACTATCATCATCAGCCCACATGGTATCCATATGAAGTTCAGTCTCCAGTAGTTCAAGAGCCATTATAGATAGCGTGTCCCCCACGCAGAGAGGGTGTGCTTTGAACAGCTGGAAATGGTCACTGGTTGACCACCTCAAACTGCCAGAGCGTATTTGTTCTCAGAGCAAAATTCCAGCAGGCATGCATGTACATAGTGGGGTAGATAGCCTAACATCATTAAAGAAAATTGGAGTTGCAGCATTAGTGAGAAGTAGAAAATGCCAAATTTTAAGACTAAATGGATTAGTAAGGCAAATAACAAACCAACAAGCTGAATTATCGACACTGCAGTTTTATGATTTTTTTTTTAATACAGATCTTTCTAGATTAGTTTAATTTTTTTTTGTTGTTGTTTACTTAGCTTTGCCCTCCCTAAATTTTCCAAAGCACCATTGGTTACAGATGAGCTGGTATATAGTTACATATCTTGGCAAAACATCCACTACTTTTTTAAATACAAGAGCAAGGTGATTTAGGTGCACTGGGAGTTAAACAAGAATGAGACCTTCTTTACATGACTCTCCTGAAAAACTGTGACATTTAGTAGAAGTATACAGGCTCATTTAGGTAAGACAAGAATTAGATTAATTAGACTTCAGCTGTGTGCAAGTGACAAGCCACAATAGGTAAACTTCCCTGTGTCAGCAATCTTCACAATTTGTATAAGCTGACTGTTCACTCTTCCACTGTTTTATTTTCACTTCTACATTTAAGATTAATGACAATTTTCCAGCATCTATAAGATAGCTTTCCTGAAAGATTAATGAAACTTGCATTGAAAGAATCCTGAAGCTGGATCTCAATTTCTTAACTGGACTTGAGCACAGTATTTTTGCACCATTCTTTCCTTCTTTCCTTCCCTCTCCAGCCAGCAGTCTCTTTGAATGAGGGTGGCAACAGTAGTTCCTGATGTTGTTGAAAACCAACAAAATAAACAGCCTAATTTCCCTTTTTTTAATCAATATTATCATCAGCTTTAGGCAGATAGAGGTATTGTTTCTTAATATTTCTAATTATTTTTGGAGCAATTTAACCAAGGTCTCCAAACACCTGGTTCACAGATGCCTGTGTAGATAGACAGTGTGACGGGAGCTCTGCAGCTTTACTATTCCATGTCTTCTGCACAGTGGTCCCCACCTGCCTGCAGGACAAATTCTGCTAAATAGTCCTCAGCTCATCCTTTTTTTTTTAAAAGAAGGCATTCTGCATTTACTCAGCTGCCTAAAATACACTACTGTAATAGTATCAATTGATATCCTGACTTAAAGCAACTTCTTAGACCAACTAGAATCCATTTTTTTTCACACAGATTACAAGCTTGGTTGATATATTAGGTGCATTTTCACTATCTTTATCTGAATATGAAGGCAAAGATGAATACTGTGCAAAGTGTAATTTTTAGAGCTGTTTTGCTGAAGAAGTATCGTTTCATATCCTGGTAAATATGATGATAAATTTATGAACTTGTAAGGATCTTTATATACTATGGTTTGATAATTGTAATTATTTAATGTACTTTTAACAAATTTTAAAAGGAGTTATATGCCAGATTTTAAACAGTATGCATTTGGGAATAATCTCTGGGCATGAAATGTTTCTCATGGTGTTCCTCTGGGCTTGGTCTTCAGACTGACATGTTGCACCACCAATATATAAATATGCAGCCATTTGTATTTACATTTGCACATGGCACAGGAGGTGATGAAAAGACCACTCACGCAGATTGGTCTGGCTCGGTCACTAAATTGGATCCCAGTTAAAAAAAAAAAAAGTGTCTTAGTGCAGCCCGTGCAAGTTAAATGTAAGACAACACGATGAAGGCTGTACTTACCTGACAATAAATCAGAGACGGGTTCCTCTGAATTTGCCGGGCACTCTTGACCACGTGGGGGGCTGTCTTTCATTGGATCATGGAATCATTTAGGTTGGAAAAGACCCTTAAGATGACTGAGTCCAACCATTAAGTTGGCACTGCCAGGTCCACCACTAAACCACGTCCCTAAGCGCCACGTCTACATGTCCTTTAAATACCTCCAGGGATGGTGACTCCACCACTTCCCTGGGCAGCCTGTTCCAGTGCTTGACAGCCCTTCCAGTGAAAAAATTTTTCCTAATATCCAATCTAAACCAACCCTGGTGGAACTTGAGGCCATTTCCTCTTGTTACTTCAAAGAGATGGACCCCCACCTGGCTACAACCCCCCTTCAGGTAGTTGTAGAGAGCCATCATGTCTCCCCTCAGCCTCCTTTTCTCCAACAAACCCAGTTCCCTCAGCTGCTCCTCGTAAGACTTGTGCTCCAGACCCTTCACCAACTTGGTTGCCCTTCTCTGGACACGCTCCAGCACCTCCATGTCTTTCCTGCAGTGAGGGGCCCAAAACTGAACACAGGACTCGAGGGGCGGCCTCACCAGTGCCCAGTACAGGGGGACGAGGCAGGGGTTTGGTACTAACCCTGCACAGGGCATTTGTGATGCTGCCCTTCTGGAATGCAGCGATTTAGCATCTGTCGGGATCGTAGATGGTGCAGGAGAAAGCTTCAGGACTATTTAGAGTTAGATAGTTTAAAGAGAGCTAACAAATTTTAAATGGTTATTGAAGCCACAGGAATATTTAAATTTTATAAGGTAACCTTCGCTCCTAAACAAAAATAAAACAAATCAATAGCACATCTCCTGAGCCCAGGCTCCTAGTATGCTGGCAGTAGTGATTTATTTGCCAATGAGTGTGACCATTTTGAAATCAAGAAACACTCTGTAGTAAACATCTTACAAATTACCGACATTTTTGCACATAAACTGATGTGCTTTGTATCTAGTAATGGTAGTGGTGTGAAACAAAGAATACGTGTCAGAGAAAATGCAACACTGAAATTTGGCTTAATACAACTTTTTTGGACAACTTTCGATGCCTGACCAACATCTTTGCATGCCATTATCATTCCCAACTGCATATCCCTGTGTGCTCTACCTTCTTTTCTACGCCAACTGTCGTGCTGCTGACCACTGTTACTGCCCGTCTGGGCAGCATCTGTAACTGTGCAAAAGTAGTATTCTCCAACTGTGTACTGAAGGCAAAGCATAATTTTTTAAAGGCCTGGGAAAAACAGGATTGATCGAGGATGAAGATGTACCTTCGTGCCTGTGAAGCACGTCGGCATGTGAAACGTGGGCATAGAGAGAAAAAGGGGAGGGGGGGCTGGTTGGCTGATTTTGTTTGTTCTTTTAACTAAGCCTGGAAGTGAGAAATACCCTACCTACCAAGAGGGATTTTAAAAAGCGGTTAGTTTAATCACTTACTTAATAGATCGCACTTTATTGCAATCGTGATTTAACAGGAAAGTTTTGCTATTCTGAAAGAGAACAGGTACTTTCTAATAAATTAGATGAAGCACATAATTTTATGTTAAATACAACTGAGATATACTTAAGATTATTTAAGGACATGGAGTTTGCAAACTTGAGTATATATAAAACTGAACTCTGTTAAGAGCATAACTGGGAAATAACAGGAAAATTTCCAGTATATGATCCTTAAACTGAGAGAACATTAGAGAGAACAAAATTGTGTCACCATATAATTAAAGACTGACAATGCACACAGACAATATTTAAGTTGGGGCTACATGTGGAATATTAATTCAGAAATTTGCTAACTTTTGAACGTCTCATTTTGCAATGTTAATAATGTTCATTTAGCATATATTATCTACTTTACAGTATCTTGGAAAGATGTAGTTGAAATTAGTTTAAATAGGTAAGTAGGACTTATAAATGATTGATGTACTTTTTTTCCTGTCTAAATGACATAATAGCAAATAACTGTGGGAGTATCTTGGATATATAAGCAGAATCACTCTCTCTGTCAGACCAAAACAATGCTTTTCCTGCTTTTATTTCAGTCACCAATATATTATATTAGGAATAGATATGAATATTCTGAAGCATTTGCTTTTCCAGATCCAGCAGAATTCTTTTTGTGTGGTTCTCTGAGTCCCAATTATTTTAAATTCCCAATTACATATCAAATTCGTGACCAGAGAAAATGTTAGTATTGCCAACTTAAATGCGTATTTTGCATTCTTTAGATGGTATGTACATAGCATTTCTTTTACTATGTCCTGCAACAGGGAATACTGACTTCTATTAGTCCATCTCATATACGACAAAGGTTTTTCTGTGTGTTGCTTTCTTACTAGAGAAAAATAAAAAGTGCACAAACATAGACAAATCCAATATGCACCGACCCTATATTCTATTAGAGCAGGCTGTTCTGCATGCATGTATAAAAATAATAATCAGTCATTAATAAACACTGAACGTTTGTAATGAAGGTCTGTTTCCAAGACCAACTCAGCCTGAGCAACTTCAGTGGATTGCTATGAGATCACATATCTCAGCTGCAGAAAGGCTAAATGGAAGTTTTAATGTGCTGCAAGCCAGCTGCATCAATGTAACTTACTCCCTCTAGTCAAGCAACATCAATTTCAGGAGCAGTTCTCCTCCTCACCCTTTTTTTTTTTTTTTTTAATATTATAAATTCTATTACAGAAGAACTGGAATTGGAAACATTGCTAATCAGTACCTTCCTTTTGAAGGCTAAGATTTTAAATTACTCCTGATCTATTACTGAATCTATTAGAAAAAAATCAGGTACCCTCATTCTAAAGCAGCACTTCCTTCTCTTCCCTTGGAAGGGGAAGGGATAAACTTACTTTTGAAGTGTCTCTCTTCCCAGACACTAGTCTGAAATGAATTTGGCACTGGATCTCTACAAAGATGCGAGGCAAGTAGAGCAGTTATTGATGTATAAATGTGCAATAAAGGCTCTCCAAAACATGTAACCCTTCCACATCCCCAACCCCATGCAGCACAATTACGTACTTCAGCTGCCTCATGAGCCTCAACACCTTGAAAGAACAGCACAGGATTTTCTTTTTCTTAATTAATTAAAAGGACCATCTGATAGACTATGTAGCACACAATCCTAAATTAGGTTAGAGGATTAGTTTAGAGGATTTATCACGTGTAGTTTGCATGTATTCACAGAACTGAGAACAGAATTCTCATATTAAATGGGGTGTAATTTTTAAGGAGATCCATACTTAGTGTCAGAATCTGATGCCCAGTACATACTTAAACTGCCTTGTCTAATCCTTTCTGAATTCCCCTGCCAACATAACTAGATTTGTGCCACTGCTTCCACCAGCATCGTTAGTTCAGGGAATCCCAGGAGTGTTACCAGATCATTTTATACACTGCCAGTGTAATGGATTTATCAAACCACTGCAAGCCAACACGAGTTAGAGCAGAGCCAAGGACATCGGAAGTTATGCTGAGGGTGGATTTGGCCCTTCGCAGCATCACCATCCTGGGAAGCAGCAAGATGACTCGATGGTTTTAAAGCTCTAGTCAGCGGTACCCACTGGAGTTTTGCAAATCACCCGAGTATCTGGGCCAGTCTCCGCAAGTCAGTCACTGCACAAATGAATGGGACCACGAGTGCCACGGTGCTGACCAGCCACTGTGATTTTCCACACGCCTTTGTGTGACCATTTCTATCAAACTATCGAAGACGTGGGAAATGCTAGTACACTGATTCTGTAAATATATACATACTACCTTCTGTTTTGAATTTTACAAGATGTAATTAATTTACACAAAATAATTTTGATTTTTCTAGGACAAGGATAAATAAGACAAAAATGGATAGAAGGAATTTGCTCTTCCATATATTTTTGCGTAATGTCAGACAACATTAACATTAGCTTAAAACATCAGTTTTATTAGAGGATTTCAAAACATGTAGGCACAAGCCTGACTCAAGGAAAAACTGCTTGTGGTCATCTTTCAACTCGGTTTAACTTTAGGGTCACTGCCTCTGGAAACTGCAGTGAACTACGGCTTAAGATGGGTAACAAAGATTTCCAGGACAGAAAATACAAAGTTTAACTTAGTGCAAATGATATATAGCACCCTCCTGAGGTGGTCACAGGCATCCAGAACTGTCAGACAACTAGAAGGCACTGGTATTGGAAAAATGTTGCCTAAAAAGTGCACTGAATCAATGCATCTGACTTCCAGGTTCTGTTAGAGGCAATTATTAACAACACAGGAGATACTAACATGTAAGGCTCATGTAAGGCTGTGAAATTTGGACTTCTTTGGTTGCCAGAAGAAAAGTTAGCCCAATACCAAGGGTTAACAGTCAAGATTCAATCAATGATGAGGCTTGTTTGGAAGCTAACTGTTAAAAACATTTAAGTAGAGAGCTGATATGCCTCCACCATAGTTTCGAGAGTTGCTAATAAAGCCTTCATCTGTTCTCCAGGGTAAAAAACCATGCTTGCAGATATTTCTTGAAGAAACTGTGGTAGCTTTTGAAAAGTTTCTAGCTCTCTAAAATATGTATCTACTAACCAATCTGCAGAAAATGTATTTTTCATTTCACAGTTATCACGAGCCATTACTTGAAGTACATTTGAACAAGCTACCTCTCTGAGAGTTAAAGTAAAGGGTAAAGACAGATTATAAACAGAACAAAAATTCAGCAGCATCTTATTAAATAAAAACAACCACAGTTCTCTCTGCTGACTGCAAAAATCTTGTTCTGTGCGTTCAGAGAAGCTTTCAATGTTTTCTTCTGGATGAACAATATTCAGAAGTTCTTGCTTTACTGGTATAGACTCAACATAATCCAGTGGCAATTCTCCATTGGAGTCCCTCTGCTGTAGAAGGACTGGTCCTGCAGGGAAAATACAAACATTAATAACAACAGCACATTCAATTTGGCAGCCTAACAAGATTTTGGTTTGTTTTTTGCCAGAAGCTAGGAGTCTGTTTAAATTCCTTTTTGTACTAAGTTATGTTGATGTAACTGATGAGTTACACATTTGGAATATAATCTAGAACATGTACAGAGACCCTTTGTAACAGTTTCTTTACGATACTGTCTTAATTTTCTTCCCAGTTTTGCTAGGTTGAAAGCCAAGGGTTATTATACAGAAAAGAAATTCAAACATTGCTTATCCTAAAATTTCAAGTAACAATATGTAAAGTATGTAAAAATGTAATGTTATTACTGTTGTAAAGTTCTATTAACTATTTTATAGACCAGGTTATTTGCCCAGACTCTACTCCAAATGACAGGCACGTTACTATGATTGTCTTTATTTTACTTTCCTGGATGGTGTGGCCAACCTTGTCCTAGGCGATGCAGCAAGGTAAACAATTGAGGTAGGAATCCTAGACTCCCCCAACAACTGAGTTTCAAAATTTTGTCTTAAGAGACTTCTGAAATACAACAAGTAATTACTCTAATAAATAGATTTAAAGTAAGTAAATGGCACATGTTTCACTGGTTCAGATTATACTACACTCTTTTGGTATTTCCTGTTTATTAGTACAATGGTGCTATTAATATTCAAACCATTTACAGACATTTTGGTAATGCCACATCAGTAACATAGAATGAAGGCAGTTAACACACCACAGGTATTGATTTTCAAAGATGAACACATCAGGAATCTTATGTAAATTTGGGTTACCGTACTAAAGTAATGATGCCATTTTAACTTGAATACATTTTAATTACAAAAAAAAGGTAATTCACCACATTACATACCCATACTAGAGGTTTTAACTTTGCTGTGATTAAAGCTGCATTGTTTTACTCCATCACTGACTATGCGATATAATTAAATTTTGGAAGCTGAATGTTTTTTAGAGAAAGAAAGTGAAAAAAGTTTTTCCAGAGATGTGTTCTGAATTACTGAGCTGAGTAAATCCACATTGAATGGGTAACATGCTCTCTACCATAGTCTTGTCAGCTATTTGACAGGCCAAAACCCAGAGTGTGACAAAGGCAAAGATAAGGGTAGACACAGCCTTATAGTTGCCAGAAAACCTTGATGAATGCAGGTGCAAGTAGAGCTCTTCCCCTAGGACAACAGGATCATCCACTACCTATTCTTCACAATAGCCTAGGAAAAATGCACATCTGTCAGTGCAATGCCATTTCCAATTGAGGAGCTGGACTTACTACAATATTGGCTATTGCATCACTTAGACTGATTGAACTGAGCCCAGGTATTGGCTTGGCATGTCAGATACATGGTTCAGTAGATATATAAAACACCTGGGAGCCACAGAACTGAAGTGCAGCAAACACAGAGGTAGAACTGCAGAGGAATGTATTGATTATGAGCTGGTCCTTGCGCAACAGACACAGAAATAGCCTTTAGGGGGCAGGAGAAGACCATAAATACAGAGGGTCTTATGCCAAGAATGAAAGAACATTTTGTTTCTCTACCTTAATTAAGTAATAGGCCATCTAAATACAGTGCATTCTTCTGCCTCATGGCTATAAAGAGAATGATTTTTACTGAAAAAATTTGGACTCGGCATATAATGCACGGAGATTAAACTGACGCAGTAGGTCAATGGTAAGGATATCACAAATACTCATTTTAGTAAATGAATTAAAAGAAGGAAGAGTTGATATCCAAGACCATTCTTTGCAGTTGTTTTTTTTAAAAAAACCATGCTAAGTTAATTATATTGATACAGTATATTTCAAGACAAGATACAAGTTCCCTGTCACTGAACAAAAAATATTGTTCAAAACATTTATCGTGTGTCTGCCTAAGGGGCAATGTATCTTTTTTTAGAAACTAAGGCATCCCTCCCACTATTATCCCTAAACAGCAGTTATCACAATTACAATATAGATTCCTTTCTTAAACTAATTACCAAGCTAATTGTGTTCTTCAAAGACCATCACATTAATTTTCATAAATGCTGAACAAATTTATGTTGAAAAACATGATTATATAGAGATTTACTGATCTATTTTTGCATCATGGTAAAAATAGATCAAAACAAAAGACAATCCTTGGCTTTGCCTGGTGACTAGGTAATCTTTATCTTCATTAATGAGTTTGGAGAATATAGTTACAATGCATATGGTGTAAAATGCAGAATAAAAACATTACCATATTGGAAAAAAATGTGAAAATCCTGGTTAATTTCATATTCAGCTGATCAAGATAAGTGTGAAAACAGTATTATTTTTATTGTGACCAAAACAGCTTGGCTTAAAAATGTTTTAAAATAAATATTTCATAATAATATTGTATTTTAAGCAACTATTAAGAAAAACACCACGAACTTCATATGGACTCAGAACAGTGGATAATTTCCCTCAACCAGTTTAGCATAAATGCACTCACCCCCATGCTGAAGTAGCAGCTTGCCAATTTCTACATGTCCATTTGACAGTGCATCATGCAAAGGAGTCACCCCGTCCACTTGACTGAGCAGGTCTACCTCTGGACAACGTTGCAAAATTTCACGGACACACACTGTGCTGCCATGGTTACAGGCTTCATGCAAAGGCGTCCAGCCAGCATAGTCTGAATTATAAATCAAGGGAAGTTTTAAAACAGCAGAAGTAGTACTAAAATGTTAATAATGTAATTCATGAGACAGCAAAACACTTTATTTTTTACTATTCATCATGGCTGCAGTGGCAGCTTGTGATTTTAAGACAAGAAATTCTATTGAAAAACATATGAAAAAACTAAATAGCATTTTTAAAAATCAATAGAAAATGTGATGTTAAAACACAGTTGAGTTATAAATTAACCTTTCCTCAATGTTTGCAATAAAGTCCTCATTTTGTGTTGTTTAAAATAATAAAGACAGTCTTAATAGTATAAATATAAACTTTATTACCAAACAGATATTAATACAGTTCTTTATCTGGCTTAACTTCTTAGTTCTATAGAGAAAATGAGTAACTTACCTTTAGCATTAATGTCTGTTCCAGGGAAAGAGAGAAGCTGAATCAATCTCTCCACTTTGTTACTTATGCAAGCTTTATGCAGGGCTGTCTGTCCTACCATAAAAAATTAATAGATTACACTAGACTAGGCAAGACAGCAACTAAAGAAAATAATCAAAGTGCCTGGAACTAGGAGACCTGGCTATATGCCAGAAAATTCAATAATGAGTAAGATTTTCCTTTATCCTGTTTAACCATCTTTTAAGAAAATTCAAAAAAACCCACAGAGCTTCTGTTCCACCAGAGATCCAGCAATGAAATTGTATTGCAAACGGTTTAACACAGGAATTATCTCCCCCCAGTTCAAGGTTTAAAGCTTCAATCACACTATAAAAGCACCAAGTGATCACAGAACACCAAAAATACTGGGTTTTGAAGCAATAAAACTTTAGAGTGCAGTTGCCCTCCCTTAAATTTATTCATGAACCTACGTTAAAATGTATGGTTCTTTTTACACAGCATTTATAGCTTAATTCAAATGAATGTTTCTGGCTAAGCACGAGTGCCTCTACACACTCAAGTATAATTCAGAACTTCAAATCCGTTAACAGATGGTTTGCTGTTTCTCAATAGGCTGTCTGACTTGGCTACAGTAGCAAGGGAGGGGGGAAAGAGAGAGAAATAAATGAAGGGGTCCTAATAATAACAATAATTAAAAAAAGAAAATCCTCTGGAAGAAAAAAATCCCAAACCTTAGTACCATATAAAGCTGAAGTAAGTGTGAAAAACTGAACAGCAAGCAAGTGAGAACTGCTGCTTATATGTAAAGGCACCATTAGTCTCTGCAAAACAAACTTCAGACCTATTCTAAACGCTGTTTTGCTTTCACTAAATGATTACGTTTGAACAAGAGCCAGAGGAAAATCTTGATGCCAGGTGAAAGATGATGCAACAAACATCTTAGAAATGAAAAATATCTTAGGCTAAATCTCTCAGCCTTTGCGATAAGATTTACATGGTATATTTTGTTATATTAATACCTTCACTACGTAAATCTGTCAGCTCCATACTCATTCTTTCAACAGAAGATACTACTTACAATTTTGGCAGAAGAAGAACAGAAAAAAACCCAGGTTTTTTTTTTTTTTTGCCCTAGTCCTTCAGCTCACTTTTCTTTGTAGAAGTCAGCATGTAATAATTCACATCAATTTTACTTGCAAAAGCAATAAAGAGAAAGGGAACCAATTTTAAAAATGCATGGTCTGGCTCTGTTACTGAAGCTCTCTTAAATCCCAAAAGAGGGTAAGGGTTTTTTTGTCCTTCAGTGTTTGTGATACAATTCTGGTTTTAATTTTTTGAACAATCCCAGCTTGCTTATGGCAGTTTATTCTAAGCCTCCCCTTGGGTGTCATATTAATATAGTTGTGTTTTAAGTGATATCGGTAAATTTCTGATGATGAAGATGACAAAAAGTAGTTCCAGCAGGTAATTCTGTTCAGGTAGAAGCTCATGTAAAGTATAACTTATTAAATTTGTGTAATAAGTAGGAACCGAATGAATTACTGCAGTGCTGTTTTATTCCTTAGGTACTTGGGTTCCAGTATAGCTAAGACAAAAGCCAAATGCCTTTCATAGTCTGGGCTGAATGCCTGGAAGAAAACAGTCCATATGCTTAACACAGCTATGTAACATAGCATACTCCTCAGTCTTTGTTCACAAAATGTCTAGGACTGAAAGAGATGAAGACTGAATTATACTTTCAAATCAGAAGACGTTGATCCTACCAAGCACAGGTTGAGGTGGATTAGCAAAGTAAGGCAGGCAAGACTGGAATGAGCTCACACAAGCTGTACACTGTATTTAATATCTGGGAGGGGGAGGGGAATGAAGAAGGCAGCTTTATTCCACCATATATACAATTCTTCCTTTCAAATAGACATCGGAAAAAAGAAACACAAACCATAAGAAAATAATTCTTGGGCATAAGCCATCATTTTAGTTCAGCATTCATCAGGACAAGGTTTTTAAATCCAAAACTGTCAATTCTAACCATATAAAGTTCTTAACATAAATTAGATATATAGAATACCTTTAGAATTTCTCTTGTAAATGTGTACCTCTTCAGCCAAAAGGTAGCCATTCTCATTTGTGTGTGCAGCCTGAACTTCTGCTTTTGCTCTAAGCCTCGTTGTCAATGGAGGGCACTTACTGTCACTGAAAAGAGAGCAAAGGGGACATGTCTAAAATCACTATTTCATCTTTTAAGATAATGTATATGTACTTAATGCTTTTAAATGTGTATGTACAGCATACTTTTTTCTATCCATTGTCAGAGTTATTTCTGAAATGTCTTAATTACATAAATTCTATGTCATTTAATTACAACTGTATTTAAAACAGTAATAAAATTAAACTACCCACAATTAAACTTTCTTTAAAGGTAATTCTATGAACAGTTCAACTTCTCTATGTACCCTTTAAATTTAATATTGGGAAAATATAACTACATCAGCCTGCATATACACTGAGATGGAGGATGGAGAGAAATGGGGAACCCCAGCCCAGAGGTGTTACAGGTTTACAATGGAGCTTTCTGTCAGTTGCAGTAATTTGTAGACAACAAAACAGGTCATATAAAGTTCAAGAAATGTGTCAGGTCAGAAGCTGTCCCCCAAAGCAGAATAAAACTGGTGATGTTATAGGTATTACTTACGGTAGATCAGGCAGCACTTTGACTTGGTTCTGCTTATCGCCATTTAGCATCTGTAATGCCTTTTGAGACTCAGGGCATGGCCATTGCCCTATTTTATTTTTCTTTGCTTTGTGTATCTTTCTCGTCGCATGCATCCCTACCTCTTGCAAAGCCCGTGAATAGGAACAGACCTGTTGCAAAAGTAACATTTGCAATTACTTTGTATACAGTAAATTAAAATGCAGTCATTTTCTTTTGTTGCACTTCATGCAAAGCAGTCATCCACCACCCACAGTTTTTTGTATCTAAGTTTTTAAAAATATGATCCCTGAATGATTGGATACATAGATTGTTTAAAGTTGTCTTCTGCAATCTTTTTTTATGTTCTTATAATTTAGTTTTTATGCTGGCCTCAGAGGTGAGTGGGTTTGGTCTGATTCAGAAAGTGGGAAATTTCTAGACCTCTCTCTTCAGTTTTTGGTAGCTAAGAAAATTTTGATCACTTTAGCTGGACATAACACTGAATTAAAGCTAATTGATTCTCAGGTACTTAATGTAAGTATTTACAAGCTTCCTGCTCCCAACACAGGGAGCAAAACCAAGGGAGCAATGTGGTAAAGAAATACTCACTCCCCTCCTTCATCTCTTCTAAGATGAGGGCTTGGATAAAGCCTTTGAGCATTGTGAAGGCAATAAGCTAGTTATCTCTTAGGTGATCTCTCATTATTAGGATAGCTTTGGACGTTGTAGATATTTTGGCTTCTTTCCAGTAATACAGAGCTTCCAACCCACCTATACCGCTCATTTTAAAAAGTCATATAAGTTTCTGCAGTTTGGCAAAAGCATAGGAAAAACTCCAGTGAGGGGACTCGTTCAATGATTACACTATGATTATATCTGAAGAAAAATATTAAAGAAGGCTTTGATTATCTAGCAGATCACTGTAGATTCTGCAGGCAACTTACAATGGGTGAGGGACACCTTACTTGCAGCTTCATTGTACATTTACCACCAGAGAGAAGCAGGTCACTATGTGAACCCATAGAAAAGCCTAGCTCGTAAGATGCTGTATGAGAAGAGCTGGGAAGATTGGACGAGAGTTAGTATTTATTGTATGGAACGAAAAAGGAGGCACAGTAATGCTAAGAAAAGCCACAAAAAGCACATGAACTTGTTTCAGGCACTACAAAAATTTACATTTAAGTAGTTCCAGAGAGTGATCAGTAGTCATGGCAATACTAAAAATAGCAATTGCTGCTGCATATGTGTTGGCAACATACGTTAAATATTAGATACATAGTTGGTTTATTTTTAAAATTCTGACAGTCTTTTGTTCCAGCTCTGTTTAAACACAATGTATCAATAAACAATTATGTCTGTTCACAATAAACTCCTGTAAAATTCAGGAAACCTTATGTATGGAAAATGTATAAAGGTGTAAATTTGTTTTTCTTTGACTCTACCTGCAGAATTTTAGGACATCCAGAAACAGTTGTGGATTCCATATTCTGTTTAGTTGTTAGTATTACGATTACTCATATGAGGCTCTAAGATAGGGCATGTCATTACTGTGTGATCTCCCTGATTTGCCTGCAACCTGCCAGCAGTCATGGTTTTGAGAATTTCTTTCACAGTTTTCATCATGTATTTCCTCACCAACTACCACAAATTGTGATTTGAAGGCAGGAAAAGGTTTGCAAGTAGGAGAAAGTTTTTAAGAGGCGAAATTCACAGGAATACACTGTGGTTCAAAATCATAAAATCTTGTATGTAACAAATGCTTGGACCCAGTAGAATTATAGACTGCCACCTCTTAAAAAAATCTGAAGGAAAAGATAACCCAGGGAAATCACACTATATTTGGCATTCTCCTTAATTACAAATGTAACATTGCAATAACATACTTACATCAGAGATTATTTTAAAAAGCTTTCATTGAGACTTTTCATGTTAACTGCATCTAAACAGATTAACCAGGTGTTACGAATTGTCTGGCAAGAAAAATTTTACCATTGTTTTGAACCCAGATCTTGGGCAAAGAGAAATTTAAATGCAGTAGAGTCTATCTACAGGTGGAAGACAATGCATGCAATGAGTATTATCTTAGACCACAAAAGAAAGGTATTTTCCAAGACTTTCATGAATCCAATTACTTGTAAAATACTTAAGTGTAAGAGGTTATTAAGGAGTAGAAGAGTTACTTACTATTTTCTGAAGAGAAAGAGGTTCTGTAGAAATAGGTACATTCCTCTGTAAACACGTTTTTTTAAAAACTGCTTCTGCGACAAACATTTGAAGCCAGAGGGATGGTATGGAACAAATGAACATTTTTAATTCACATATCGAAAAATCTGGATAAAAGCACAGGGGCGAAAAAAAGAGCCTTAAAATGATAATATAAAAACCTGTACATCTAGAGTTATCTAGAAGATAGCTCTTCCAGACATTTTTTTTCTGCTTTTGCAGATTCAGAAGCTATTCTCCACAAGAATTACTAAAAATACTTATATTAAAAAAGATTCTATCCATCATCTGATAATAAGACCAGTTTCTAAGAGAATGGTCAACAGATTTTAAAAGGCAAAGCACCACTTTTTATGTGAAACTTTAAAAAACCCCACTTTAAATACAATCTTATAAAAGTTTGACCTTGATTTTGAGAATTAAATTATTTATTTGGGAAGTTATGCAAGTGGTCACTTTTAAAATCTCTAAGTGACATAATACAAACACAATTCAGATAAAATGGGTAACACATGAACAAAGAAATCTGCAAGTAATGTAGGGTGACCTATAAATGCTACATTAAAAGTGACTGTAAGCAAATTTCAGCCCCATTCAGATGCACCAAATAGTTCAGTTTAAAAAACGAAAACAAAACAGTGACAGAAGAATATATATCTGTATCTGTATCTATATCAATATGTATCAGGCATATGTCTGGCCTACCTCTCTTTTTTTTGGAAAAGGAGACAGAATGACTGATTTTTCTTAGGGTGATATTTGTATTTTGATTCTAGCAAAATAATTTTGTCAAAATAGCAACTGTAACAGGTGGAAAGCAAGGTCTGCCATGAGGAAGAAAGTATTTATTGAGGGAATATTCTGTTCTGCTAAGAAGTGCTCATACATCAACTGGTCTGTAGACTCAAATGAAACAGAAACACAAGTTTTGAGACTATAGAGTTTTTCTACTCTAAGAGCGACAGAATTTAGGAGAACTCTGCAACATTTTTTTGGGCTTTAAGTGCTGTAGACTGAACCAAGCAGCCGTGATCACCAATAGGTCAAAGAATCTTTACTCTTTATAATCAGATTGTGAATGTTGTTCTTGTGACTGCTCTCAATGGAGGACAGCATTGAAAGTGTAATTTTCCATTTGTGTACAGGAAAGTAAGAAAGTCTTACAGAAAGACATATCCAAGATTCTCCCTTATATGAAAGCTAGAAAATCCGTTGGAGAGGTGGCAATAGTAGTAGATATTAAAAGCTCCATTGATTTAAATACTATAAAGTTCCAACTGATTTGGCCTTCTAAGATTTAAGGCAGGCTAGAACAGTTCTGATAATTTGCTTTACATAAGACTAGGGTGGAACTATTTGTCTAGACATTAAGATTTTAGTTTAATCTTTTCAGCATAGTTCTTCTCAAGTGTCCAGGTAGAAGACAGATACACTTTAAATGAAGCCTACGTACACCTGTCAGTAGAGAAAATAATGACTGAAACCAGGACATCCATACAGGTGTAACAGCCGAGTTACAGTTTTCCCACTACTTCCTAATTGGGGGGAGGAGAGGAGGGGCAGGCTTTGGTGGGAATTAAGTTTGAAAATGTAATTAAAAACGTTCAGTAGTTTTCTTATTTTTTTGGTCTTTTGAGTTCCTCATCCCCTAGTTGCCTAAAGGACAGATACCTCAACCGACATTTCATGTGAAATGATAATGGTTCATTTGAGTCATGACATTTCTTTTTACCTAGTGTATTTAATGAAGAGGAACAATAGTGATTCAAGGGACTAGCTGGAATTTTCCCCCAGCCCCCAAATAAAATCCATTAAGTCTAAGGACTTGGAATGAGACACTGAAATGTTTCATTGAAGTCTGTATGGGTCAAAGAGTTCAGCATAGCTTTTGGACTTATGGCTGAAGTGTCTTTAGCAAACAAGATCAAGTTTGTGGAGTGAAAAATTTCACCTGAGAATTGGCCTGAGCTAAGGTGTGTCCAATTGCCTCTCTGAAGTTATGGCTTATTATATGCTTAAAGCTCTTCCTAAACTGACAAGAGAGCTCCAAAGATTTTTTTCTTCTTCACACTGTGTAGTCTTGCTTTCATATTAACACCTACTGAGATTTATTTAGAGATATTTTAGTAAGAAAGCCTGTTCTATTTGGTCTTCGCTTGAGACAGACAGACAGACAGACACATACACACAATAAAACAGTTTCTTGCGTATGTACACATCACACCATAAGACTGCAGAGCTGCAACAGAAGGTAAAACACTTGAAAGTAAACCGAGGATTTCAGTTATGACTTTAGTGGATCTGATTAAAAGACTTTGAGAGGCCTTTCAAACACTTACCATCACATGAAATGGCAAGGTACTGTGCCAAATCACCAGCTATTTCATGAAACACGTTTCTGTCCATAAGCAAACTTGAGATGACCCAATATTCCACTACAGTTCCAAGAATTGCATTTAATAGACCAGCTATTTCACATCTGAAAGCCTAAATGAAAAGAAAAAAACAAACCAAACCAAAAGAATATCTATAGACCTGTAGCATGTAACAAATTCACACTGATAATGCACCAATAATAACACTAGAGAACTTCCTTAGATAAAAGCCCGCTCTGTTGCCACATCACCTCTTCACTGGCTTTTCTTCTGCTGCTCAAAAGCTAACTGTTGCAGCCAGGTCAACAAAATTAATATGCTATTGATGCCACATGAATTAACATTTGGCATTGCAGAAATAAAAGTTATTTGAAAACATGCAAAATGGGATCAAAGCTTACAAGTACGAAGTGTGATTTCTTTTTAAATTATTTTAACTGTAAGATTTCAACTACTGCATTTATGCTAGTTAACCTTGTGTTTAATTTGACAATTACAGGGATCTTATTTTACCTGCTTTATTACGACTCTTTCTTCCCAAAGATTTCATCATGATGTGAAAGCTCCTTTTGTGACTAACCATGTATGTCTGTGCCAAAAGGGAAAAGGATGCAAGATGCTAGTTTCCTGCATAGAAAGAACTTTGGCAGCCAGTTTGTGGGATCAGGAAACGATCTTCTGCTACCAAAAATTCCAAAGAGACTAGCAGCGGCAAGTTTAAAAAGAACATACTTATGGGTATTAGCCTTACCTTTTTCTCCCCTGAACCTCCACAAAATGGTCATGTGTAGACAAAAAAGCCAAAGCGCATTTTGTTTGGAGGCACCAAGACAATATACAGCACTTTAACATGCTATCCAGAAAGTACTGTGAGATAGATGAAGATACTTGTTCATCCACATGAGTACTTCACTTCATCAGTAGTGGCTGGTTAAAGCACTGCTTCTAGTGTCTGAGTTAGTCTGTGCAAAGTCAAGTCAGATCCGTGTACTCAACACCCTTCTGTGCCATGTAAAAATACTTTATGCAATGATCCTGAAATAAGTTATTCCTCTGACCACATGTACAACCACAGAAAATTCAGTATTTGTATGTCAGTTTTGAAAGTGCAAATTGGAAGAATACCTGCACCACAGTAGGAACACATGCATTCATTTGCACAAAGACACCTACCTAAGGCTCTTCCAGAGAATCACTACTGTTACACTAGGGCACCAGGCAATACAATGCATTCTAGTGAAAGAGAATGAGTACTTCAGAATGGACAATTTTGGATAAGAGGGAAATTGAACTGAGTATGTACTTACTTATTTGTCAGCTTTAGATTTTATAGAATTACTTAAAGGAAACAAAACTTTTCTGTCTTTTTTTGTGGTCTCAGACCACAGTCAATGGTTTGTCTGATATTCCTTTGAGAATGAAATATATTCAAGGTTGGTTTAAAATAATTTAACAGGATTCCCTCAGAAGCTGGAAAACACCAAGGACTGAAACAGATTGAGCTTCAGCAATAAATCAGACAGACTATGTAAGAGTAACAGAGACTGTGACACAGGTAAGATTTATAATAAAAAGATTACAAAGTAATTTGTCGAAAACCCACATAAATACTGTCCCTACAGTTAATAGACTTACTTGTCATTCAAAAGAAAAGGAATAAACACAACTACAAATAAACATTGTATGAGGAGGCAGTATAATCTCCATCACTGAAGGCTTTTAAGAACTGGCCTGGCAAAATCTGTTAGGACAGATCTCTGAGATTGCTTCCAGCCCTACTTCCTCTTACTCCATTAAGCACTGCTTGATTTGGTTTGCCTCCTGCTTTACTGTATCATAGTACTTTACTGTAGATGAACTGTGGGATCCCATAATAACAAAAACCTGAGAACATTGATATGGCATGTCAAGAACATGAAAATATTTTTTTTCAACTAAAATTGAAGTATTTGAAAAGCTACATTACTTCCTACCTTCTGAAGATTCAGGAACAGAAACTGAAGAACTAATTTAAAACATCTAAAATGCATTTAAATTTCCCTTTAGTATGCACACTTCTTTTATCACTGGACCCCAAAGCAAAATACTGGGTGAATAAAGTAATTCCATCAATAGCTCTTTGCAGGAAATAAATTACACAAATGCAGTAAATAAGCACAATTTTAACAGAGGTTAAGTGACAGGATCAAGGACATATGAATGTAATATGAGGTAGATACAGATGCAAAGCACTAGTATTTCCATTCTTTTTCTTGTTTTTAAATCACAACGTTATATTACTTCACCTATGAAATATCTTCAAGGAAAGGGGTGGGGAGTGAAAGTTGACCTTGATGCAGCAGATTGAAATAATGACTGTTAATACTGCAAGTATTAATAATGTTTTGCAGTCAGATATATAGCTACATGTTAAATGTGGCTGATACATGAGTTGCAACTACGTTTGTTCAGCTAAGTATCTGCAACACTGACAAAGACAAACCAGATCCTTCCAACTGGTGTAGGCTTGGTTGACATTTTGGTAAAACAACGGTAGTACAAACCAAGAACTTCTCCTTAATATTTTGAAATAAATGGTTCAATTCTACAAATGAGAGGGAAATGCTCCAATTTACTGCAAGTATCATCTGTTCTAAAAACATTTAAATATTAACATCTTAAAAATATTTTCATTTTCAAGCACAAAACAATACAAACATAGTAATGAAAACACAACCAATATTAAAAAGGAAAAAGAAGGAAGCATTTGCATGAAACATGAGAATTGCTACCATGTATGACAGCACCAAGGCTTGTTCTTTTTCCTACTCTACCTCCCCAAGCAACTGGGCTGAGGGTGTGCAAGAAGTTGGGAGAGGGTACAGCCAGGACAGCTGACTCAAAATGACCAAAGGGATATTCCATGCCATATAAACATTGTGCTCAGCAATAAAAGCTGGGGAAAGGAGGAGGAAGGGGGGACATTCAGGGTTATGGTGTTTGCCTTGCCAAGTAACTGCTACATGTGATGAAGCCCTGCTTTCCAGGAAGCAGCTGGACATCTGCCTGATGATGGGAAGCACTGAATGAATTCCTTATTTTGCTTTGCTTGCTTTGCTGGTGCGCGCAGCTTTGCTTCACTGATTAAACTGTCTTTATCTGAACCCATGAGTGTTCGCCCTTCCAATTCTCTCCCTCATCCCGCTGTGGGGTGGGTGAGGGAGCGGCTGGGTGGGGACTTACCTGCCAGCTGGGGTCAACCTACTACACCATGCACAGCAAATTAAGTAAGATCCAGTTAAACCTTTTTTCAAAACTCTCTTGTTCTTATTGTTGAGAATCAAAGCTATCTCATGGAGCAAAGCATTGAAGTGGGAAGAGGCTGTTGACTGTGTTAGCATACAAAGGTCACATCAGTACAACTGATGTCTGCCAGCTTAGCAAATGCAATTCCTACATTGCTGTTCCATTTAATGCTCTGCCAAGTCAAGTACAGTGCTACAGTGACAGAAGTTTCACAGTGTGTTTTAGTACACATAAAAGTTCTTATACGAAAGCTTTTAAGTCATAGGAAAACTCATTTTAACTTTTCTACTTTGAATTACAGAGTTATTTTAGAGTTGTTCTTTAAAGTTCTTTTTCATGTGGTGTAAATGTTTTTAGAGTTATGCAGTACCCCAAAAGTGCCTAAAACATACTTCTGGGAAGCTGCTGGAAGTGCCAGATAAACCAAAAAGAAATTTAGTTCTACAAATTTACAGCACACAAATTTATAGCAGGTAAAGATACCTGAAACATGGAAGAAAACATGTTAGAAATATGCAAGATGATGCAACTAAAAAATGGAATTAATGCCTTTTTCACTCCTTTGTCAGGCTATGTAAGACAGCTTTTTTAAAAAAAACACGAGTACTATCAGGGATGAAAAGCATTTCCGATACCATTTGTGACATTGTGAAAAGCCACGCAATAGCTCAATGCTACTCAAAGTGTTATAAGCAATACACACATTCCTTTGTAAATTCTAAAACTGAATTAACAGCTTTGATTTAAGGAACCTTGACCAGGAGTTTCTGCATCAAACCTATTTAAATAATGTAATAAACAATAAATGTTATTTAAATTAAAATTATATTCAATATTGATTTGAAGATCTCAAGTGATGGAAAAACTTCTGTGTTCTTTGGCAGTACATTTTTAACTACAAGGATAGTGTATCAGTTTTATTTCACCTAGTTGTCCCAGCAGATTAACACAGTCATAAGCAAAGGCATCCAACTTCCTGTCACTAATTTTATTCTGGTACTTTTTAGATAAAGTAAATTATATCTAACACAAGAAAGTAAATGCACTTATATATGTAACTTAAATTTTTATAGCCCTTCATTCTTTCTTTTTCTTTTTATCTGATGTAGGTTATAACAGGTCTGAAAAGTGAAATACCTCCAGAGTATGTAAGCCAAAGAAACCAGTAACTCAGAATTTCAGCATGGATTTTCTCACTTAGAATACTGTAACTGTTTCTGGATTGCTCTTGTTACGCACACACACATAATATATATGTACACCCATATATATTAAAACCATAATTTTGCAGCAAATCAGCAGTAGAGGAGAGGAAACATACACTGATATTTTCCCTCCACTTCAGTGCTGATTTGTTAGAATCTCTTTGAATTACAAAAAAAAGAATCTGATTCTAAAAAGCTGGAAAAAAAATGCCCACTTTCACCACTTAGAAAAGAATGTGTTGGATATGCTTAAAAGAAGAATTTAATTAAATTATTCATCTGGTTTTATTTACAGGTGTTTCCACTGGAAAATTGCATGGAAGTTCGGTATATCACAGTTGGCATGTTTATTTCTTCCCACGAGCTAACATGCTTGTGTAAGCTCAGAAACACGGTCACACCTTCACACTGTGCTATAAACCACTTAATTTCTGTGCCCATGCAGATAGTAAGAATACCCAAAGTAATTCCTTTCATTTGAGTTTCTAAATGGCCTTATATGTTTCTTGTCAATGTGTTGCCTCTTAAGCAAACAACTTTTAAAAAACAAAAGTGGTAACAATGACTCACACCCTTAAACTGAAGACAAGAAGTAAAATTTTGCATCCAATATGCCTTATTAAATGACATGGAAATACTGTGGGGTTTTTTATGTATCTCTAAAATAATAAAAAAAGAAGGAGAAAAGAAAACAGTTCTGCCTGGATAGCTAGGGAGGATCTGCTCCTTTGGCTTTCTTCATGACATTTTCAACTATGTCATGGAATTTTAAATGGAATCTCTGAATATGTGGAGAAATTAGTATATCAAGTTTTAGTGTAACAAAATTGAGAGTGCAGAAAAAAGGATAATGAAAAGTTTTCAATGTAAAAATATGGGGGGTTTTTTAGAGTTTATTTTTGCCAAAAAATGCAAAGGGAAAGAAAATGCAATATATAAATACGAAATTAAGGAATAAGGCTGTAAGAAAGAACATACAACAGTGCAGATACTATGAGGCAACAAGCTGCTTTTTAAGGCTAGAATTCATATCTGCAGGGATATTGTACATTACAGTGCATAAGATCAAAGTGGGAAAGCAATAGGCATCTGGGTTTTGTGCTGAAAGTACAATTTTTATATGTATGTATATAAAGAAAATAGAATCTAAACAAGAGGTAGGTCTCTGTGTTTTATGTTATGTTTTATTCTTTCTTTTAAGTTTATTTTTCATACGTGTACTACACTCTATCTGACACAAGTGATTATTCTGCTTATGCAAAGAATGGTTTATGAAAAAGATATGGCTTACAGTGCTGGAACTTGTCAAAGGAAGGCATAGTAGAAAAAAGAAAATGGTGCCTACACTTAAACTGCAGATTCAACACCAGGAAACATATGAAAGCAGTCTCATTTTCCAAAGAAACAGAATGGCCACTGACGGCAACTGAATGCATGCCTGCTTGGTGCTCAGTACCTTTGAAAAGGTAGGTTGTTTAAATATAAATATGGGTATAGAAGCCTAATTTTAGGCACTTTTTTAATATCTTGACCAAGGATAAAAGGCAGCACTGTTTCAGAATGTCTTGCTTTGATAGCCCTCAAAAAAGGTAGGAGGTCTGGCTAGGTAAGATGAGTGAAGCTCTCATTATGTTTAATCTTTCTGCTTTCTTAACATAATGAACTACTAGGTATTATATTGAAAGTGCTTTTTTCTCTGGAATACTTGATTTTCTATTGTTGTTCTGTTATTGTATTGAAAAAGTGAATGAAGTACCTATTTATTCTGTGCTTTCACAATAATTTAAAAGAGAACGCAGAGACAGCAGTAAGTTTGTATTTTATGTGAGAATGTAGAAGTCAAAGATGTTTTACAAGGCCTCTAGCTTCTGAAAAGAAAGAGGTGGTATAGAGGACACTCAGTATCTTTCAGGTCAATGTCCTGCTGGTCAGCAGGTCACAGAACAGCAATTAAGTTGCCTTCAATTCCATTTTTATGAAAAGACCTAGGGAAGATACCAAATGAAACTAAAGGACTTGGGAAGAAAACTGGGGCATTTATTAAAATTAAAAAAATGCATATCTGTAGAAAACAGCAAAAAACTATTAGTTTTGTTAGCTTTCTCCTTCCAACATTTCCTGAATACAATCACTGTAAAATAAGATAATCCCCTCTTTCGTTACACCTTATTGTTTGACAGGATGTATTAAGCTGGTGTCCCTAATGACTACAGTAATACCTGCTGGTAAGGGCATGTGAACATCTGAATGTAGCCAACAAGCTACTCATGACTCGTTTCTTCTCTACAGATCAATATGAGAATCTTATGGATCAATTCATTTCCTTTAGTGGAGCAAAAACCAGCATGCTTCACAACAAAAGGCAGCTATAACAAGCAGCTGTGATACTTACATATAATTCCTCACAAAGGAAGGAACAAAGGGAATGCCTTTAAGAAAAATATGTCGGTCTTCATTATTTTATAGTATAAAATACATACTCACATCATTTTTTCTGGTCGATTCTCTATGGGAAAGTATGACCCAATCTGCTAGAATATGTATGTGTTTGCTAAAAAGCACTGAGGTTTCGCTTCCTAGCCAAAAGGTCTCCAGAAGAACTGTCTGTGGCATGACTTGCTGATGCTGTGAATTGGTCCCTTCAACCAAACTGTAAAAAAAGAAAGTGAAAAAACCTAAATTTTTATGCCACTTTGATTACTATAGTTACCAGACAGAAACCTTGTCTTCTGTCAAAACACACACAGGTTTGGCAATTTTTAAGTATGGAAAGATCAGACACAATTTCTGATGAATAATAAGTAAAATAATGATGACTATTACAGTCAGACTGAAGGAATTCTAATATTGTGCTAATATTACATAAAGTAAAGGCTGCCTTTATGTAATATTGTGCTAATATTACATAAAGTAAAGGCTGCCTTTATGTATTGGGCTTGTGTGGCAAGGTTTTGGTAGCAGGGGGGCGACAGGGGTGGATTCTGTGAGAAGCTGCTAAAAGCTTCCCCCATGTCCAGTGGAGTCAAAGCCAGCCGGCTCTAAGACAGACCCGCTGCTGGCCAAGGCCGAGCCCATCAGCGATGGTGGCAACACATCTGTGATAACATATTTAAGAAGGGAAAAAAAGTTGCTGGGGCACAGAAACTGCAGAGAGACGAGTGAGAACACGTAAGAGAAACGACTCTGCAGACCCCAAGGTCAGTGAAGAAGAAGGGGGAGGAGATGCTCCAGGTGCCAGGGCAGAGATTCCCCTGCAGCCTGTGGGGAAGACCATGGTGAGGCAGGCTGTGCCCCTGGAGCCCAGGGAGGTCCATGGTGGAGCAGATCTCCACCTGCAGTCCGGAGAGGACCCCACGCCGGAGCAGGGGGATGCCCGAAGGAGGCTGTGACACCATGGCAAGCCTGCACTGGAGCAGGCTCCTGGCAGGAGCTGTGGCCCCGTGGAGAGAAGAGCCCACGCTGGAGCAGTTTTCTGGCAGGACTTGTGACCCTGTGGGGGACCCACGCTGGAGCAGTCTGTGCCTGAAGGACTGCAGCCCGTGGGAGGGACCCACACTGGAGCAGGTCGTGAAGGACTGCAGCCCGTGGGAAGGACCCACGACGGAGAAGTTCATGGAGGACTGTCTCCCGTGGAAGGGACCCCACACTGGAGCAGGGGGAGAGTGAGGAGTCCTCCCCCTGAGGAGGAAGGAGCAGCAGAGACAATGTATGGCAAGTTGACCCCAACCCCCATTCCCTGTCCCCCTGTGCCACTGGGAGGAAGGAGGTGGAGAAAATTGGGAGTGGAAACGAGGCGGGAAGAAGAGAGGGGTGGGAGGAAGGTGTTTTAAGATATGGTTTTATTTCTCATTACCCTATTCTGGTTTGATTGGAAATAAATTAAATTAAATTTCCCCAAGCCAAGCCTATTTTGCCCGTGATGGTAACTAGTGAGTGATCTCTCCCTGTCCTTATCTTGACCCACAAGCCCTTTGTTATATTTTCTCTCCCCTGTCCAGCTGAGGCAGGGAGTGATAGAGCGGCTTGGTGGGACACCCCAGCCGGGGTCAGCCCACCACACTTCACTATACAAAGGCAGAGCAAAGCCAAGACTTTTTTTATACTTCATAAATGAAGGAAAGATAATTGTCTCCCTAGCAAAAGATAACCGTTAATTAAATTATAGATTATATACAGAATTATATAATTATATACAGAAATGCATGTCGAACTGTGAAAAAATACTGAAGTATTAACCTGTAAAACCCACCTTTTTGTCAGAAACTCTACTTCAGCTTTTATTAACTCAAAGAAAAACTTCAATAATGTTTTGTGAACTATCCTCTGTTCATCTCCTCTCCCTGAAACTGAGACTGCATGACAAACGTTTTTGCAATAAAGGCAAGACCTGAAAAATAAACACCGAAAAATCCATTTGTATGACAGAAATCACAGTCGGATGTATTGGCAAAAGAGTCAGCTTTGACTTTTGACAATTTTGACAAGGAAATACCTTGCTCCCCAGCAACACTCATAATTTTAAAACCTAACTTTCTGGTTTTAATTTTTTTAAAAAAATACAGCTTTAACATGTTTGTGACTGTAATACAGTGTAATTTTGTATTACAGTGTAAACTAAATGATATAACCATATTTTTCTGTCTCTACTTGAGGTACTGTACAATTACTGAATTTAACAGAATTTCTTTAAAATCCTTTAATTAGAAGGTAGTCTTGTAATATCTTACAGATATTGTAAAATCGTACAAACCTTAGTTCAGCTAACAGTTCACACATACTATTTGAGAGGACTACAGTTTGTGATCAAGCCATATGATTGTCTATCACGATGGAGGTAATTTTGAAGTAAAGTGAGAACACATTTTTTTGGCTAGAATTTTGAGTACTGGAACCACCAGGTATACAACTGCTGGGTATTCACACTCTGCTAGTAAGTACTAAAAGATAAAATACTTCATTTACAAGATAAATTCTCTTCCATTCCCTATGACATGTTCCTAATAAAAACTATTAAATGTCCAATTACAGTGATTCAAGTACAGTGATTCAATGCCCTTCAAGACTATAGACATACTTACAATCATACACATTCATGTATCTGTAATCACGGTTGTATCAAAGTATTTAAATGTTACTTAAGATTTTATGACAGTAATAAGAAGAGGTACAGTTTCTCTTTCAAATTAAACGAAGAATAAATTTCTACTGATGTAAATTACAAAAAATGAGTTCTCAAGCTAAAGCATAGACTACCCAAACAGCTCCTATGTACTGAGTCTTGTATTTGTAGATGTATAGGATATAATCAGACTTCCTGAACAAGATGGCAAAGTTTATGATTAAAATCAAAATATAACATGAAGCTTCATGTTTGGTAAGATAAGATTGGAATTTGCTTTGTAACTGCAGATATGTATGTGCGTCTGTGCTTATATATATACATACACAACAGCAATAGTACGTAACTTATTATAATTTGTGGAAAGCTTAAAAAATAACATAAATAATTTTTAAAAAAGGAAGGAGGACAAGAAAATGTACATTTTTTTCCTTTCCAAAAAAACACCCTTTGCCTGTGAGCTGACACTTAGAGAAACATAAAGTGAAAGGTCCAAATCTGAGTTACAATTCTAGACTTTCACATACAGTTAACTTGTTCTGGTGAAAATGAGACTTCGATACAATAGAATTCCAACTGTCCTCCCCCATCCCTGAGTTTGGAGTAACATAACAACTATTGAATCTAACACCTCATTAAACTTTCCTACCTTACAAGCATCTCTAGCAAGGACCACGTGCCTTTCTTACAGACAGGACACTGAAGAATATCCAAATAATACTTTAACATAGATGGGGACTTCCAAGGAGGATCATGTTGGAGAACAAGGTACAAAACGTGATGAAGTTTAGCATGAAGTATTGCATTGGTATTTTCCTGTAATAAAATGAGAAAATAATATTGGCTCCATACTGGCCAAAGATCCATAATCACTAAGAGTTAATATATTTTCTTTATTCCTTACAATCCCAATTGACTAAATTTAATCAGTGAAGTAACATGCAAAATTCAGAGTTTACAAAAAAAGCAAGGAAACAAGGAGAGCTTGCTCTACTGTGATATTCCAGCTGAATGCACCACTGCTTAGAACAAACCTTCTCAAATGAGCTATCTGTGCCCTACCAAGTTAAAAGAACAGTCATATATGTGCTGTTTTTAAAAGCAAGAAAATTCTGGGTTAATTCTTCCACAATATTTAGAGCACTACATTCATACAGCTTGTAAATAAATACTAGCTTTAAAAAATCCTTCAGTATTGAATCCTTCCCTTTTAAAAATAAACATATTGATGAAGACAAAGTGAAGGGTGAATACATCACTAAAAACCACTAAATACAATGTCAGAAGCAGAGATCATGATACTTCCATTTCTTGCTTTAATATTTATAATACTTTAGTCTTCATTTCTCACCAATAGGACATATTCTAGCAGAGAATGAAGAAGTTGCATGGGAGGTTTACAGTACTTTTGACCAGCAGCAAGTTCTGTGATTACATCAGGAAATAAATACTCTTCCACTAATCCTTCAAGTATATGCCATCTGCCTTTGGACAGGTCAGTACACTTAACCTAGGAAAGAGATATCTTTGTAAGTAAAAGAACAGCTTAATTAAAAAAAAACCTTACAAGAACTGACAGGAAATCTTTAAGTAAAATGTTGGTAATATAGATAGTAGGTTTCAGAATGTGCTTCTCCTCTTAGAAGATCTGAATACATCTACGCTTTTAAAAAACAAATTTCTATTCACACACTCAATAACTTGTCTATAATTTATTCCAGAAAGGTACTCAAAGGAGTGTTAATATTTCCAAAAGTGCAGAGTACAGCCCACAGAATATGGCTAGAGCAGTAAGATAATTAGTACCACTGAACAGCTAAAAATATTAGAGAAAAATGTAAAATCATGAAATACATCATTTACGAGTACACATTGTAAAACCATAAACCATGTAACTGTTTTACCTCCCTAGTTCTCCTATTCCCATATAGCATGTCAGAGAAGCAGCTAATGCTACAGATAGCACAGGTATTGATCCCAGTGGATTTCAAACCTCTGAAGATCTTCTTAATGGCACAGGGCTTCCTTCTTATTCTCTGCCATTCATGACAGGAAAACACTTAACTTTGCAAGCTTTCAGAGGACCCAGAAGGATCTAATGGCTTTCATGAAATGCCGTACCTGCCCTGCAATTTCCCTGTTATTGCCTGTACTCCCAGCCTTCCAAACCTTTACTTCCACAGATTAATGATATGAAAGAGGAGCTATTGAAGATCTCAGCTACATTGCTATTTACATCTTTCCTCTAGTCCAGGTTCAAGCCAAAGCATAGACCAGTTGCAACTATATTGCTAACTGAAGTACAGCTTCCCTCTGCCTGACAACTTCTGCTTTGAAATCCAGCTATTTTGTTTGATCACACAGCCTGAGGCTCTGGCAAATTCAAAGAAACTGGGATAGGGAGTCACAACTGAGAGCAGCAGAGTCAGGAAGATCACTGACTGGACTGCTAGGAATTAAACAGTTACATAAATTTATTGTTGCTTTAGTCCCTGACAACTTGTAGACTTCATGATCTCTGCCAAAAAACTTGGCTCCTAATGTACATTAGCTAAAGCTACTCAAGATATCCTACCAATTGTTTTAAAATTAGTTTAAAATTTAACACAGACTTTGAGTTCAATTGTGGTTTTGAGGTCTACGGAGTACACTGCTATTGGCAAGATAGTTTCCAAAGATGTTTCAGTAATAAAAGAAAAACATTAGGAGCTCAGGTCAAACCTGAAAAAACTCTGAAAGAAATTATAATCATAATTAAATCACAGCTAAAGTCTCAGTCAATGAGCTCCACCTTAGCATTAGATATTTAGTTTCTCTGCAAATGTTTCATTTCTCAGATTCCTAATGTATTCCCTTGTTACATTAACAATAAAGCAAGCTGCTCATCTAGACAATTTTCTTTTAATCAAGTCTTTGTGCATCTGGCATTTGCAACTCACATTTATTTCAATTTTCTCATTCATATATGCACTATTAAAATCTTCACATTATTTCTTTTGGAAATAATGGTTGCATTCATACTTTTGTAATGTTAATTATATGCAAACAGCACATCTAAAGAGCAATCATAAACTGTTTAATGGCAGTCAAAGAACAACTTCTCTGTTGCCTGGATTTAAGATGTGTGAAGATGACTCAGTATATTGTGCATGTACAAGCATGTTTCTACTGGTGATCGTACCAGCATCCGTCTTTTTATATTGTGATTGAAACTTGTATCTCTTGAAAATTCTGATACTAGAAGAAACAGGAACATTGATGCATTATTTGGAAAGTACGCTGAAACAAAGCTGTTTTGGGAGAGGATAAGGCCTTTTGAATTACGTTCAAGATAAGGAGAAACTGGAGAACCAGTTTTCAGCTTATTTGTAAGGGGTAAGTAAGGATGATAGAAAAATGAGGTGATGAACTTTTTTCAGTATCAGGAGACACCTATTGCAGGGCCTTAATATCAGTAAACTGTACAAAACTGCATTGGCTCGCATTCTGATGAGGAACTAGCAGTCTCTTGTGATGCACTGCTGGTACAACCATTAAAACTTTGAGCAGAAACAAATGAAAAATGAAGGTCCACAGACAGTAAGTTCTGTTTATATAGCATAATGTGGAAGAGAAGCTGACAAAAGAGAAATAAATATTTTAGGGAAGATGCTAGATAGTTGAGTTAAGCCTTCCTAGGAGATGCAAAGAGAGATGACTGAATATAGTATGTAGTTCTAATCTGTTAATTTAGTTTGTAGGTTTTATTTTACTTCACTAGTATTATTGGAAATGTTTATTAGACGTGTCTTTAAAAGTCATAAATATACTGCCTATAAAAGTCCCATATCAGATGCAAATGCTAGCAATGGATATTTCACAAAGCAACAAAAGACAGCGGCAGGGCATGCATAAGAAAGTATTAGAATTAGGCTTAACATTTCCTAACAAAAAATTGTATTACGAGTACAGAATAACAATTTCAGCTTACAAGTGTTAAGAAAGCTAAAGGTTTTTTTCAAACGAATTAAATAAACTAAGCGTCAACATTAAATTTCAACGCAAATCTCTTCACTAACAAAAATGCACACAGCATTTTGCCCATTAATGGTAGTGTTGGACAATGACAAAGGCATTTTAGTGCTCATGTTTTAAATATATTTTTCTCCTCCTTTCCTTATTGTGTCACTAGAAGAAATCAGATAAAAAGAAATTTCTGTGAAGCCTGAGAGCTCATTTCGTCAGACTGGAACCTCATTTATATATCAAGTAACTATTTATGTAGTAAGGCTCATGAAGATACCAAATCTTCACCTACCAAGAAATACAGGAAGCTAATAGATCATAGAATTATAGAATGGTTTGGGTTGGAAGGGACCTTAAAGATCATCTAGTTCCAGCCCCCCTGCCATAGGCAGGGACACCTTCCACTAGACCAGTTTGCTCGAAGCCCCATCCAACCTGGCCTTGATATTCTTTAAGTGTTTCCCATTTTAACTTTTAAGTAACACAAATTACCATATAAAGTATAGTAGCTTATAGTTACTATGTATAATGCTTTTTAAGTACTAAGAGGTAATGCTTCAACATTATTTAAAGATTTATTCTTAGTAGTATAGCTAGAAAAGGGAAAATTTTGAAAGTATTTGTTTACTTAAGATGTAACAACGACTTAATAAAACCTGTTGCTGACCTGTACCTGATTTATGGCGTATATTTGGCTTAATGGGAAGAAAAATGAGATATTAACTAAATAGTATAAAAAAAGAAATTAAGTCAAAGTCATTATGAAAACTGGACTGGAAAAGATAATGTATTCTACTTGCAATCTGTGCTTCAGTAGACTCTGAAACCCGCATGATGATGTTTAAGGCTTATGGTGTAAGAACAACTACTGTTTCCTCCTATGGTGAGACAATTTTTAGCTGAAGTCTGTCCCTACTAGCAGAAACAGGTAAGCACTACAAGAAGTTTCTGTTTATCGCTACTGCATAAATACAGTGCTTGAATAATTTAAGATGCTCTGAATCATGTTAGGGCATTTTTGCTTCTTTTCTTTTAACATTAACTGGTAAAGTTCTCTTAACCAGCAGGATTAAAGAGTTTCTTTGTAATAGAGGGGACAGTACTGGAAGTATTGTAAGAACGAACGACATTCAACAATATACCAACAATGCTCTATAACTCTCAATAATTTTATTAGTTTTGGATAAGAAATATTTGAAAATGTTTCTTCTGTAACTAATTTCACTATGAAAATATGTTTGCCTAACTTAGTAATAAAATTCCATATATGCAACATGCCCTCTCTGTGAGAATCCTTACCTCTGGATTGCATTTATTCAGCTGGTCTTTTTGAGCAAACCTGTGCTTAACAGCCTGTAAAACAGGATAAAGTCAACCTGCACACTGGATACCAATAAACATATTCAATAAATACTGTATAAACCCCCCCCAAATGGCAACTTTGGTTAAACACTGTTCAAGCAAAACATTCAACGTAGCAATCTATTTATATTTTTTAGCAGTTGGATGGCAAAATTGTGAAACAGAGAATTAGTGACGTAAAAGGAAAATGATATAGGCAATTTTTCTCCCCATTTTTCCTATTATTGTCTGCTGCTTCTTTATGTGGTTGCTATGTAAGGACAGTTTTACTAGATTTGGTCCACTTAACCACATCGAAAAATATTAAGTGTTTTCAGTTTTTCTACGGCAAAATGAAAACTTTGGATTCCTCTTGCAAGTCACCTATAATGTGAAGATATGGCAGTCAGTGCAAAAATGTATTACTATTATTGCTATCTTTAGTTATGACCTGGTGTTACATTCTTACTAATACATGTGTCATGATTTCAGCTGGGATAGAGTTATTTTTCTTCCTAGTAGCTGGCATAGTGCTATGTTCTGGATTTAGGATGAGAAGAATGTTGATAACACACTGATGTTTTCAGTCGTTGCTAAGTAGTGTTTAGACTAAGTCAAAGATTTTTCAGCTTCTCATGTGCAGCCAGAAAGAAGGCTGAAGGGGCACAAGAAGTTGGGAGGGGACACAGCCAGGGCAGCTGAGCCAAACTGGCCAAAGGGGTATTCCATACCATGTGACAACATGCCCAGTATATAAACTGGGGGGAGTTGGTCTGGGGGGATTGCTGCTCTGGAACTAATTGGGCATTGGTTGGCAAGTGGTGAGCAATTGCATTGTGCATCACTTGTTTTGTATATTCTAATTCTTCTATTACATTATCTTCCTTTTCTGTCTTTTCAAACCATTTTTATCTCTTAACACAAGTTTTCTTTTTTTTTCCGATTCCCTCCCCCATCCCACTGGGTGGGGGGAGCGACCAAGCGGCTGGGTGGTGCTCAGTTAGTGGCTGGGGTTAAGCCATGACAACATATTACGAAAAAGGTCTTTTAGGAGACATTGTCTTTAGGATTACGATTACTCTATCTGCATGTAATTACATAATAGTTTAAAGGAAAGACAATCTGCTAAGAAGTGCACTTGTGTGTAGTATATGTGAAAAGTCAGCAACACATTTATTTTTTAAGGGTCTGGAAGATATAGCAAATGTCACTGATAAAAGATGTAGCATTTGAAGGTGTATAGATTTAAGCAGCATGAGCCTTCTATTTGTTAATCTTGTGTTTAACCACTGTGTACATTGAGGACTTTAAAACTCTAATTCTGTTGCTACTAAGAACTTACATTAATATACATAGAGGACCTGATTTTGCATTTACAAAATCATACAGTGCTTCATGTAATCAAGCTCCTACAAAAATACTTACACACTATCATCTGCACCACTGTAACTTACAGAGATAATATAGCCTAACTCAAAGTAATTGTTTTTTACAATTTTTTCAATTTACATTACTAATGTAGCACATTTATCAGGATTAGATATGTGACAACATTAAAACAAAGGAGTGCATTTAGCTCTATTTTTTACTTGTAATAAAAAACATTCATGTGAATCAACAAAATACTTGCTCTGAGATATGGTTAGTTTTAATGCTGTGTTAGTGTAATTCAGCTAGGTAACAGCAAAGTCACAGAAAGACTGTAATCCAAAGACATTTTGTTCAACAATATTAGCTACTAATCTTATATATTACGCCAAGAATTCAAGTAGCCCACCATGTCTTCCACACACCCATGCCTACCAATTACCACTACTAAATTATATTTTAACTAATGGTCGATGCAGTAAATATGTGATTACTAAACACTGCAGGTTGAAAAGCATTATTACTATTTCAAAAGATGTTAAAATATCTACTTTACTAGCTCAGTACTGTAATGAAAGATGAATTTAATAATATACAATTTACATTTTATGCTAAGAAAGCATTAACTGATTATTACTTACCGCAGCAAAATACATATGTTTTATAACAGCATTTTTCATTTCAGCAAGTTGTATGTTAGATATGTTTTGGTCTGTTTCTTGTGCAGCCAGGAAATGGTTCATTTGGATATCCTCAGTATTTTGTATTTCATTCTGTGCAGAGCAAAAAAAAAATACTTTTTTTAGTTTCAAAGCTAGTGCTCTAAACCAGCTTTTATGTGCCAAGCCTGTCTATACATTCTACTGCAAACCCTTGTGTGCATATGCATGCTTATGTAATTGTTCAAGGGTCTACATTACATGCCAGATAAACAGCTGGTGGTTTGGAAACAAACCACTGATCTTGTAGGAAGCTATAGCATAGGAATTATCAATGTAAGCTCCCCCGTAATTATTTTTCCTAACTGACTAACTCTGACCCAATCCCTGTGGCTGAAACAAGAGCTGTGTTTCCATAATGGATTCTTTCTTTGGACTTTTCAAAAACTAAAAACAAAGCCCATACCTTTTCAATTAGTCAAAAATGTAGTCTTTTCAGTTCTTGCCTATAAGCATGAACTAAAATAGTAATTTAAAATTTAAAAGTTCTTTTTTTTAAAAAGAATTTATTCTCTAAGCCCACCTATTGTTTCCAGCTATTTCTTCAGCAAAGGGAATGAGGAAGTATTTCTTAACTTGGTTTCCAACTCATTCTGAAAACAGTCTCAGAGAAGCCACAAGTTAATTTTTGTTAGTAAAAAATAACCACAAAAAATATTTAAAAGTTATTTCAGGATATGAGAACAATAAGTTTCAGTAAGAGTTTCAATGTATGCTTTTCATCAAAGATACATGTAGATACAGGTGAATTGTTCCCCTTGGTCACAGTACTGATGGCCATTTTTTATTGGGAGGTGTGAAGGGCTTGGGGTAGCTTGCCTTCTAATTCAAAAACCTAAATCTGATGAATGAATCAAGAATGGGAAATGTGGGAAATAACAGTAGGCAAAAAACCACAGTAGTGCATGTAATGACAAGATGTAAGCCATGAACAGTTTATACATTTAAGTTTTCAAGATAAAGTTTCAAACACCACACATTTCACCCTGTTTTCAAATTTTCCCTTAAATGTATAATTCAAACCAAAAGTATTTGGCATATGCATAGCTGTATTTCTAAACAAATACTGAGCTTGTTGCACATTACAGAAGAGAGTTTAGTATTTTTGGTAACTTGAAAAGAGCTCTAGATAGCTTTAGACAAGTCAGGGATAACGGAACTCTGATGCATTAACTAGTCTTTACTTCTTGTGGCACTTTCTGCATATTATTTTCAACACGCTTCTAAAAATACTTACATTCAAACAATTTATAGTACCATCTGGGCAAAATTTTATGAATTCCAGCACGTATCCAACAAAGCATTTAAGGTCTCTGTTTAAGTATGAGACTAGCTCCCTAAAATCATGCATGAGTTTTAATATCTTGAACCAATAAATTTGACACCTTGTAGGATCAAATCATTAATGACAATCCCTTAGAGTATTTTAACACTAGAGTTATGAGGTTGAGATTATAAGAACAGATTCTGAAATATAAAGATGAAGCAAAGAATTGGTTCAAAAAAAATCACAGCAAGAATAGTCTGAACATCAGGCAGTTCCACTGGGAAAAAGAATATAAAACTGTTTTGCTGAATTCAGCATCTGGACATATATGTGGGTGTTTAGAGGAAGAAGGGAGGTATTTATTTTTGCTAGAAACAGCAAACAACAGGACTACAAATTTACAAAGTTGGAATGTTCTAATGAATTATGTGCCAAGTACTTCTGGGAGGGAGAGAAAACAGCGTGTCCGTAACATTATTTGATAAAGCCTAATACATTTGGACAAGTGCTGCGATTTGATTGCCTATGTTTTATTCTTTTCCTTTTAAGAGACTAGGAGTCTTAGCAGTTTTCTGAGTTCTTTAGATGCATTTAAATAGAAAGCTAATGCTCTCTTGGCCTCTGAGGTGAGTTACTTTAATGAAATCTAAGAAAAAAAAAGATACATGCAAGTTAATGGACTGGTTAAGATGGAAACCTGTTATCACACCTGGGAGGAATCCAGGGTGCATAGCAAGAAACACTTTATTCTCATAGTGATCAATAAAAGGTGAGGTAGCCATAAAAACTTGACACTCATTCCTCTATTAAATGTAAATGTCTATCTTAGCTGAAAGGTGTAATAGAGAACAGTTTCCCTGAACAAGTTTCATTAAGAGAGTAAGCACTAGACTGAGATCCCATGTTGACGTGTTTTATTCATGGTGTAAACATTAAGACCTTTCAGGCCTCTTCTCACCCTTTTGTAACATCTTTACTGCTCATTAGAACAGGGAGAGCAAAGTATATGCTTTGATCTTGTGCTGGTTTTTGCTGGGACAGGGTTAATTTTCTTCCCAGTAGTTAGTATGGGGCTATGTTTTGGATTTGTGCTGGAAAGAGGATTGTTAACACAGAGATGTGTTAGTTATTGCTGAGCAGTGCTTGCACAGAGACAAGGCCTTTGCTGCTTCTCCCCCCACCCCACCAGCGAGCAGGCTGGGGGGGCACAAGGAGTTGGGAGGGGACACAGCCAGGACAGCTGACCCCGACTGACCCAAGGGATATCCCATGCCATAGGACATCATGCTCAGCATAGAAAGCTGGGGAAGAAGAAGAAGGAAGGGGGACGTTCGGAGTGATGGAGTTTGTCTTTCCAAGTCATGGTTAGGCATGATGGAGCCCTGCTTTCCTGGAGATGGCTGAACACCTGCCTGCCGATGGGACGATGGGAAGTGCTGAGTGAATTCCTTGTTTTGCTTTGCTTGCATGTCCGACTTTTGTTTTCCCTATTAAACTGTCTTTATCTCAACCCATGAGTTTTCTCACTGTTACTACCCTTCCAATTCTCTCCCCAGTCCCACCACAGGGGAGTGAGCAGGCGGCTATGTGGGGCTTAGTTGCTAGCTGTGGTTAAACCATGACAGATCTGAAGAATCCAAAGGATTTTCAAATGAAGTAGGTTGTTTCTCAGAACAAAACACAGTTTTAGCTCCTACTTGCTTGCAAAGGTAGTATTTTCAATTAGCAGTTGACTAAAATTATGCCACAGTCTGAGGAGTTAGCAGACTAAAAGAATCTCCTGAGGCTCTTGAGTAGTTCCCAGGTCAAAATCCTAAGAAGTTCTGAACAGTGCATCTGGTAAGCAAACCACTATAAATCATGAGGCATCTCTCCCTCTCTCAAGGGAAACGGTAAGAAAAAATTCTAGTTCTAGTGAATTCTGCACGTACAAGAAAATTCACTGAACAGTGGAACGTCCTCTCACAGTTCAGATGGAAAGCTGGAAGAGAAACAAGCTGCTTTTCTTGCTCTGCCTTATCTTTTGCATCACTGTAAATTTAACTCCTGATCCAATTTTGGAGCTGAATGGGAAACCCAACACTCTGAACCATTTGATACTGCACTGCTGGATGCTTCATCTGGCTTAGCTCCATCTCTCTGGAATGATGATTTTTAGTGTAGCTTCTCTCTTCAAATGAGGTCCATCCAGGTCCTCAATTCTTAGTGGATCTGATGATGTACTTTCTCGTGTTCTAGTTTAGTTAACAGAAGAAAGCTATTACAGGGACTTTGGAGAATCCTCTTCTACTAACCAAGAAATACAGAGCTTGCCTTCTCAAGAATTTACCACTTTTGACTAGTAAAAGAGAAACAAGTTCTGTCATGAATGGCAACAGGTTTTCTAACATGGGAAGACACAAAGTTGCATCTAGTCTTTGCACATGTGAGCATCATGTGATTTGAGTTGTAAGGACTCATTAACTTTTCTGGAATGCCGACAATTACGTCCCTTCTGACTCCATGGATCAGAGTTCTGCAAATGGAGAAGCATTACAGTATATAAACTCTTGGTATATGAGACATTCTTAACAAGTCCTCTTGGCATGCTAATCTATTCTCATAGAGTTGCTGGTTGCTTACAGAAACCTTTCGTTTAATTTTGTCTACAATTATGGAATGATCTTTCTACAGTAATGGAGAGTTAAAGGTATGCTCAGATAGAAGTTCATACACCTATTTTAGGAAATTACAATTCTTGGAGCGTCAAGCTCAGTGCCTTGATTGAAAAGGGAATATAGGTGACCAGCTTACATTAGATCCCTAGCACAGAAATAGCCTAGGTGAATTTTCCCTGCCTGGCATACCGTTCCCTTACAAAACTCACGCTGCAACCACCCGTTCTTCCCAGCCATGAAGGATGGCTAGCAAACTGGATTTGGAGTTAAGAATCTGAATTTTAACAAAATAATCTACAGACTTTTACCACAGTCTACCTATAGCGTTATGAAAAAAAAAAATAGAATAATTCAGTTAACTTCTTTTGTCAACTGACTTCACGTTACACTGATCTTGAAGCATGGAGGCAACACTGCAATACTGTCAAACCCAGTAAAATATATATATATATTCCCATACGCAGGTAGACAGATAGATGCGATACCTACACACCTTTGAAATCCTTATCAAAATGAAGATAATATAAATGAAAAATAATTAACTTCTTTCTTGGTATTTTGTGAATAACTGTTTAGTTGATGGTCAACTATGCAGGAGCTTCCTCCTGCAGTCTAATTTTTCCAGTAATAGTAGCACAAAGCAGGAGCCAAGGAAGAACATGAAAAGGAAGAAGAAATAATGTATGCTCCCTTGGTGTTGTTTCTTCTGATCTGGAACAAAACACTGTTTTTGGAAAGACAATTTTTCTATTACAGAATCACAGAATGGCTGAAGTTGGAAGGGATGTCTGGAGATCATCACCAAATCCCCAGCCCAAGAAGGGCCACCTAGAGCCAGTTGCTCAGGACCATGCCTGGACAGCTTCTGAATATTGCCAAGGATGGAGACTCTACAGCCTCTTTGGGCAACCTGTTCTAGTGCCCCATCACTCTCACAGTAAAAAAAACAACCCCCCCCCCAAAAACAACTGTTTCCGGACTTTCAGACAGAACCTCCCGTGCTTCAGTTTGTGCCCACTGCCTCTTGTCCTGTCACAGGGCACCACTAACAAAAGCCTCTCTCTGTCTTCTTTGCACCCTCCCTTCAGGTATTTATATACATTCATGAGCCTTCTCTTCTCTTGGATAAACAGTCCTAGAATGAGAAAGTTGTGTTACCTTTAATCAAATTACAAAACATTCAGGCCGATCATATTCCCCTCTATTATTAATGTCACATTATTCACAGTAATAAGTAAACCTGATATAAATAGCTAACAATGACAATGAAAAACTAATTTTAGATATGTTTTTTAATTTACTTACCTCAAAAAGGTAATCTCCTATATATTGCAAAGGGTAGTACGGAGCTTCAGAGAGACATTTTTTGTTTTGCATAGGAAAAATTTTATTATTGATGAATATGTGAGTTATAGTGCACTCTTCGTTTTGAGATGAACATATGGTTGCCCTTCCAGCTTGAAGAACTCTGAATAAACATATTTGGAAAGATGTATTTACTGCATTACGTTAATACTGCCTAAAGCTAAATTATAATTCACAAACTACAAGCATGCAAGTGCAAGAGAATAAGGGTTCTAGATGTATGGCACTGCCGAACCTCATTAGGAGGATAAAAGGGCTCTTAATAGCCTTCAGAAAAGCAAAGAACGCACTTAACACAACATGCTTCTCTTCACAATTTAACACTATTAATTAAAATCAATGTACACCTCCTACATATCTGATAGAAAGCTTTACCCATGCATTTTTTCAAAGATCAAATTTGGTGACAGCAGCTGTAATTTATCGCATTATACCCCCCCCAATGATGATGGTCTTTCAATTAAGTTTTGCAGTAAATTAAGTGGTTTACCAAAAATGGAACACTGCTTTTCTGAACTATAACATGGTATTTTCATAATGCAAATACACTTTTTTTACTTCATTTTGGAGTTAGTTACAGCATTTGGTGCTGTCCAATGTCATACACAGAAAACAGATTTCTCTTTGGGACACCATTACAACTAAGAATTTCCCCAGGAGCAACTTCCAGAATTGTACTGCTGCAACTATTCTTATCTTTTAGAAAAGATGCCAGACAAAAAGATGGTGGAAGAAATAATGTCTCCTGACATGCTGGATATATGTTTTACTTTTCATAATCCAGTTACGTAAAAAGAAAATGGTGCTGGTCTCATAAACTTACCCATCCAACTAAAGGCAGGAAAAGCACAGAAGGGGGAAAAAAGGCACAGCATTTTAAATATTAGAGAAAAATCAATCTTTCCCCAAAGCAATAGTGGCCTTGATGACTGAAAAAAGTACTTGCTGGAGACAAAAAAATATCTACCTTTCACAGTGTTTTCTGACTGAGTAAAAGGATACCCATACTGGTGTAAGGGAAACAGTCAGGAAAAAGAGATTCCTTCCACAAAACTGCCTGTTCACCTGTCTTGCTGATGTAGCTCCTGTTAAAGGTTATTTCCATTGCAAACAGAGAGCTGTGCAAGACAGCATTTCAATAGTGTTATCAAGAAGATCTGCATAAGCAGTTTTTACAGAAAAAGAAACAGCATTTTTCACAAGCATAGCAGGATAAGTGCATCCTTCTACAAGACAGCACATAGTAACCTCTTCCACTCAGCCAAGAAAATAGCATATTTAGAATACCTTCAGCTGGCAAAATCAGAAGATAGTAACTTCAGCTACACCTCACTTCATGAACTGCAGACAGGCATTCTGCAATGCAGCATGCAACCCTGTACCATCATCAACCAGACAAACCGCACTTCCCTTCTTGCCCCGGCATCTGTGGCATGCCCAGACCTGAGTACTCTTAACTAACTGGTATTTCAACAGAGGACGAGAGTAGGACAGTATCTGCTCCTGCAATGAATGTAAAGCTCTAAAACAGTGTCAGGGGATGCTCGCTTTTCCTGCACCAGAAGCAAAAATTACTTACCACGCTCTGTTTGTGATTCACTGTAGTATTTAAACCACGGAATCAAAATATGTAGGAAGAATACAGAGGGCAAAAAAAAAGTAGTCCCAGAATTCTTGCACTTCAGTTGCTTTCCTTTTCTCTGCTTTTCCTTTATACTTTTGCCCTTTCCCTTCTGAACTATCTGTATTTACATCATATCAGAAACATCTCTTCCAGTACAAATTAGGTCTTCAGAACTACAAGAAGCTGTTGCATAGATGCAACACAAAAAACGATCAGGTCAGTCACAGCGTGGTCGACCACCCAAGTGAAATAATGTATCTTGTTCCAGCTACTATTTGCATTTAACATCCACACAAAATAAATGATTAGTCATAAAAAACATAAGCCTATGTATCTTGCCTCATAAATTAAGCTCCTGTAAGCAGTTTACTGAAGATGCAAGCATATGCGGATGCGTGTTATTTTTGACACTATACTAAAAGAAAGCAAGAAAAGCAGTGATGTTAAAGATTTAAAGTAATTTCATTATAAAAAGTATAGAAGTATGTTAATGAAAACCGTTCAGAACTTGAAGAGCTGGAGGTCGTTATGGACCAAATTAACTGGGATGGAAGAACAAAGATGTGTTCAACCATACAATTAAGTGTTCCACCGTTCATTATTTAAGCTTTAAGACATATCCTCCTACCTTCTAATAGACGCCATTCTTTTATCACCTTCCTTAACAGGGAGGACAACTTTCCATCTGTGGAAGGCCCCTGGAGCACTAGAGCATGTCAGCTCTTCACGCCATCTTTTAGGTGCAGATTGCATTTGAGGTGAATAATGGGTGTCTTTTTCAATTTCATATCCCCATTCGTACGTTGTTTCATCAAGCCATCTGCCACTTTCGGCACTATTAATTATGTACTCCTTAGTTAGTATCCACTTTCCTAAAAAGCAAATGAACTGTCAACCACAAAAGATTTTTTGTGCAGACAAATGGCAATCAACTGAAGATCTAATATAAAATTAACTTCAACCTTTCTTGTGCAAATAAAAGCTGGAATTATAAGTACCATTTTAAAAACTTCTTCCTACTACAAGAGTTCTCCTCTTCACACTTTAGAATCAGAAATCTCACAATACCACTGAAAATTATCATTTTGTTTTCTTTTAACGATGAAGTACGTTTTTACCCTTCCTAGATAAAATACTTGTCTATGTCCTCAAAATCTGCAAATGGAACTTTTCAGCTTCCCAGATTTTGTTCTTATGACTTCCACAGAACCATGCTTAACCCTTTATTTTTAATATAATTTGACACTTTTACAAATGTACTAAAACATCGTGAAATGAAGAAATATTTTACCACCAGTGATTAAAAAGAGGAACGAAGGGCTTAGCATGTAAGCTGTTTCTTTTATATATTCTTAATATTACTTGCACTGCAACTGTAGTGAATACCAATATTAGGGGGATACGGTTTTAGACTTTTGTCTTTCCCCTTTCTTCTTTTCACATCCTTTTCTCTCATCCCTTGGCTCCACCTCCTCCACCTTTCCTCTTTCATCTTCTGTATGTATGCTTTTGATACTGTATGTAATGATCTTCCTCTTTTTCTCTGTCTCTCTCTTCTTACAGGTTCAGGTCAAGAGCCGTGGTTAGTACCCTGCTCCTGTATTGAAACACTACCTACAGAAGATACTGTAAGAGAGATTGACTTGAATTGTGTGAACCTAATTGGCTTCACAGAACAGCAGGGTTGACTGGCAAAATGTCTCAGTGCAGGAGCACAGATGGTACTTCTACATAACCTAGCATAGGTACCAGTAGACTTACGAGTGGAAAAGCTATGTTGTGCACAACCTGAAATGAAAGTGTTTTTAACATATGAAGTTTCCAACTCAAAAGTTCTGTAAGCTAGAAGTCCATGAAGGTTGGCATCCTTGTTAGTATTTCTGTTCACCTCTAGGGAGTTCTAGATGGGTTTAAACATGATCTTTTACACTTACTTGGGAAAAACTGCAGTAGGAATGAACACACTCTCTCTGCCATCAAGGGCAGCAGCAATGATTATGCAAAAATAGCACCTTGTCCTGCTTTTGGCTGGGGTAGAGTTTTCTTCTTAGTAGCCGGTACAGTGTGTTTTGGATTTAGCATGAGAATGTTTATAGCACACTGATGTTTTAGTTATTGCTAAGTAGCGCTTATTCTAAGTTAAGCATTTCTCAGTCTCCCATGCTCTGCCAGCAAGCAGGTGCACAAATGAGAAGCTGGGCAGAAGCATGGCCAGGACAACTGACCCGAAGTAGCCAAAGGAATATTCCATACCATAGAATGGCATGCTCAGTATATAAACTGTGGGCGGTTGGCTGGGGTGGGGGCGGATCACTGCTCAGGCATCGGTCAGTGGGTGGTGAGCAATTGCATTGTGCATCACTTGTCTTTTCTTGGGTTTTTTTTTTTTTTTTTTTTCCCCTTTGTTATTTTATTATATTCATTACAATTTTTATATTTTTATTATTGTTAGTATTACATTTTATTTTACTTTAGTTAGTAAACCGTTCTTATCTAATCCCATGAGTTTTCCTTTTTTTTTTTTTTTCTGATTCTCCTCCTCATGCCGTGGCGGGGGAGGGTAGCGAGCAAGCGGCTGTGTGGTGCCTAGCTGCTGGCTGGGCTTAAAACCACAACACACCTCTTCCATGATAAAAAGTACCAGATAGCATCGGGGAAGATTTGCAAGTATAGAAACATGACAGAGTTTTGCATTGCCATGTGGACACTACATATACCGTTTCCACACAGTTGAAGAAAACTTCTCCAGATGATTTAAACACCGAAAAATAAGAAAACGTTAACTCAGAGGTTTATCATAGTTAAAGTGAAGTGCTATGCCACAAATCTATCTGCATTTTGACATTGTTTCACTCACGGAAGCGTTTGGTGTATGTCCTTTTTGATTAGAGTGTGATCAGAACTTTACATTAGTACAAGGAGACACGTTTGTGTATATATATATATACATACTCTCACACATACCCCCCTACATTATTAGCAGCAACAGATGACTGAAAATGCCTAGTAGTATGTTATGTAAGTACAACTATGAAATCAAGACATTCACATATATCTTTAAACCCAAATCCACATTTAGTTATTTCTGTCTGTTATGTCTTAGATTTAAGATTATCCATCCTAAAAATAGCTTTAACACTTTGGTAGAATATGGTATAGAGAAAATAAAGATCACGTTTAATCAGTTAATAAATCAACATTGTGAAATCTTATAACTCCACAAGATTTTCTAAGCTCATCATAAAATCCTTCCAGGTAATCTGCTATAAAGAAATCTCAAAATACAGAATTCTCATTCTAAAAGCATTTTAGTTGCTTATGTATGTGATTTCAGCATTGGGCCTTACTGTTGTGGTTTAACCCCAGCCAGCAACTAAGCACCACGCAGCCGCTCGCCCACTCCCCCCCACCCAGTGGGATGGGGGAGAGAATCGGAAGGAAAAAGGTAAAACTCGTGGGTTGAGATAAGAGCAGTTTAATAGAACAGAAAGGAAGAAATTAATAATGATAATAATAACAATAATAAAATTACAATAATAATAATAAAAGGATTGGAATATACAAAGCAAGGGACGCACTCGCCAACCGATGCCCAGTCAGTTCCCAAGTGGCAATCTGCACCCCCCAGACCAACTCCCCCCAGTTTATATACTGGGCACAACGTCACATGGTATGGAATACCCCTTTGGCCAGCTTGGCTCAGCTGCCCTGGCTGTGTCCCCTCCCAACTTCTTGTGCCCCTCCAGCCTTCTTGCTGGCTGGGCATGAGAAGCTGAAAAATCTTTGACTTAGTCTAAACACTACTTAGCAACAACTGAAAACATCAGTGTGTTACTAACTTTATTCTCATCCTAAATCCAGAACATAGCACTATGCCAGCTACTAGGAAGAAAATTAACTCTATCCCAGCTGAAACCAGGACACTTAGGTAAAAGAAAAGCAAGAGGAAAGACTAGAGGCTTGTCTCAGAATGGCAAAAGCCTGGAATTTTCTCTTGCAGCATAAACAGGAACTTACAGGCAGTGACCTTTACCAGTGGATTTTGTGTGTGAATTTTGTGTCAAATATCCATGCTGACTGCAGGTGTCCATACTCTCTCTCTGCCCCCTTTTCAAGTGGTCCATTTTTTATGGGTCCATAAGCACCCATATCATTTGGGTGTGACTTCGTGACCTAACTAATATATAACAAAGCTTTCTATGTGGGAACAGATGCAGATAAAATAAAGCAAGATGGCAGGAATATAATTTAGGAAAATATCCAAACCAAAGAGAAGTAAATTAGAACTTCAACATAATACTATGTTAAAAATCTAGGTTAATGAAACAAGAAGAACAAAGGTTCATAAGACAGTTCATTCACGAAATAAAACCAGCTAACTAGAAGCCTTTTAAGGGTCCTTTCCAGTCCTATGTTATGGTCCTATGACATTTTACAGCAAATCTTTTACTCACCTGCAGCACAGGCAGCTGAGAACTTTTCACTCCTGCACAGCTTTTTTGCTATAAGATGTGTACAGTTTCTGTATTTCTAATAAAACAAGAACAACACAACACAGTTTATCACCGGAAACGGTTTAACTTTCTTGGCTATTTATACACAACTGTAAACTACTGCGCAGACCGTTCCTTTAGGGCTCGCGTTTTTTTCTTTCTGCCCTAACCATCGGGTGCTTTGGTGAACAATACCTTACTATCTAAAAAAACACAGTCCAGTTTGAACAGCCATTTGAGCAGTGCCTTCTTCTCTTCTTTCTTAAATCCAGTTAACTGGATTACCCGTTTCTGGCCGCCGCTTGCCATCTGTTGAAAGAAAAACCAAAGGAGAAGGAGACATGAACACAGAAAACACACACCGCGAAGCGTTGCTTGAGATTTTACTAGCGCTTCCTACTTGTTTTCCGAGAAAAAAAAAAAAAGGGGGGGGGGGGGGAACAACACACCGCGAGGAACCCACGCTACCCGCCTCTGAAGCCGCCACTGCCTGCCACAGCTCGGACACCCTAAAAGGCGGTAACGGGGTAGGCCAGAGACACACCCCCCCCCCCCCGAACTGCGGCCTGCAACGGGCCGAGCCCCCCCCGCCCCGGTACCTGGGGGTGGGCACCGCACAACCCGCCCGCCCGCAGGCGGGAGGCTGCGCCGTCCCAGCCTCCGCCCCGCTGCCAAGCGGACACCGGCGGGTGCGGGGGGGGGGGCTTCCCACCGCCTCCCGTGAGGGAAAGCCGCCCCCCCAACCCCTCTCGGCGGAGGCTCCCCCCTCAGGAAAGCGCCACAGAGGTGCGGAGGGCTCACCGACGGTCCCGGGCAGGAGCTGCCGGGAGCGAGCGGCGGGGCGGGGGGGGGAGTCCGCCGGCCCTCACGTACACACGCCGTGGGGGGAGTGGGGGGGTTGGGGGGCGCTTTCTCGCCCGTCGGGCCGTGCCGGGCCGTGCCGGGCGCTGCTCCCCACGCTCGACCCCCGTGGCGTTCCCGCCTTCCCCCGCCCCGCCCCCGGATGTGGCGGCGCGGCCGTTCCGGGCCGTTGTCACTGACGCTCCGCGGTCGCCGGGGCTGTCGTCGCGGAGCGGCTGGGGGGGAAAGCCCGGCCCGGTAAGTGGCCCCGGCGGGGTTGCGTTTCCCCTCCCCTTACCGTACGACCTGGGTCTCGGCGCCGAGCGGGACGGCTCAGGTCAAGTCAAGTCAGGTCAGGTCAAGGCCGAGGCCGCTACCACGGAGCCCCGGCCCTCCCTGCGGCCCACCTCCTCTCCACCGCGGCGACGGGCGGCTTGCGGCGCAGCCGGGTGTCGCGCAGTTACGAGGCTGACCGAGGCGGGGGTGGGCGCCCGCCCCTGCGGCGGGAGGGCGGTGCCGCCGCCCCTCTGAGGGGGCCCCGCTGGAGCGGCGGAGGAGGCGGCCCGGCTTCGCGCCTCAGCGCGGGGCGGGAAAGGGAGGGCTTCCCTCAGGCCGAGAGGCCCCGGGTCCTCCGGGAAGGGGTCCTGGCCGTGGCGGGGGGGAAGGCCGGAGGCGAGGTGGGAAAGACGGCGGCGCCGCCTCAGGGTCTGTGCAAATCCCGGTTTCTGTTGCTCAGCAGAGTTAGAAGAGGGGAAGGCGGTCTGGTAGGGCTGTGTGGTGGAAGACGGAAGAGACCTCGCTGAGTAGAGAAGCAGGTGGAGTTGGAGGTGGGTGCGGGTCGAAGTGTCTCCCCACTGGAACGGGCCGGCTGTGAGAGTCAGGAAAGGGGCCAGGGGCGTCTGACCCTCCGTACCTTTTTCTCTGTACCTCGGAGCAACTTTCAGATTCTCTTGCGCCACATGATGGCTGATCCTCGGGGAGGATGACCCGGTACCGCTGCCGCCAGATGATCGAGCCACATATTTCGGTGAAGGGATTCCTGCCCTGCTGATCAAGTGGGTACTGACTCTCCGTTGTGGAAGTCAGTGTTTGATTTTTTTTGAATTACAGAGCAACATAAAAAGGTCAAAATAATATTCAGATTGTACCTCAAGCACTCAATTTAGAAATGTAGAAATGCCAAGATTATGACCGCTTGTGAAACTTTATTTTGGTCCCTTGTGAATTTGAGGGATGACTTTTGACTTGATTCCTGTGTCATGTAATGCAATGAATGGATAGCACACAAGAGATCTCTTAGCGCTTCATAATGAATAAAATTAGCTTTGTAGAACGCTTTCTTTTTTGTTCCTTTTTTATGTGGTTGGAGAGTAGAAGGCACACATCCTGATTCAAGCCAAAACAAGATGATCGGATTGCCTCCTTAGAGAACTGAATGCTACTCTCCTCTTCCATAAAATTCTTATGTGGTAGTGGACAAATCACTCTGTACTCATTGAGGCAGCTGTTTGATTTTTAAGACCTGTAAACTGAGATACGTACAGCAAAACTTTAACAAGTGCTGAGTGTTTGTCGCTGCAGCTTAGATCAGTAGAAGCGATGCTTTGACGTCACCACTGCTACAAAACATAGGTATTCCTGTGGAAATAAAACCAAACCCACCTAGCTCCAGACATCTAAAATTTGGCAGCACATTGGACACTTGGTTTTAAATCTCTCAGAGTTTACCAAATAGCAGAATGGAAAAATAGTTCTGCCAAGGCTCAGATGGGTCTTGTGTTGCTGTTTATAAAGTATTCTGGTACCATTAATGCTTATGGAAGTTTTTTTCCTATCTTCTGTTTCCTTAACACTGCAGCTATATTTTTGTATGCAAGCATGAAGAAGTAACCGTCAACAATCTCTGTCATTAGTTTTCGTATAAGTGGCATTTAAAAATCTTTAAACAGCTACTTGAATATTCAGACTTAAATGGTTGTATTTATTGCTTGCATTTCTTTATTGACAATGAAGGTTAGTTGCATTTTCTATTTTGTACCTGTTGAACCTTTATACCTTTAGGATTGAGTTGTCAGCACTGTAAAGATATTAATTTTAATTCTTGCAAACTTTTACTTTCTGGTAAACAGTTTTATTAACTACTACTAGCTACTAACCATTAGTTAACTGGTAGCTAATACCAGTTTTATGCCACAGGGCTCCTAACAGGCTGGGGAAGTCTTCAGCCTACAGTACGATAAATTTCAGCACACAGTACTGTAAACTAGCTACTAGTAAAGAAGTTGCATACTTACATGATGACCATTTGTTACCTTTGAGAATGAAATGTCTTCTAGTTTTTATTTGTTTTTTTCTTGTCCCTGGCACATAAAATATGTGGAATCAAAATAACTGAGACATCAAACATTTCATATTTATTTTCACTTCAAAATACATTGTTACTGAAGTGTAGCTTTAAGAAATTAAGAATGTGTTTTTACCTTCATTTCAGTGATGTCTGGTAAGTTTGGATTTCACTTACCCTCTCCCTCTATTATTTTTTCATAAAAAGCCTAAAATATGTTGTTCTTTTCCATCCTTGTCGTGATCTCATTATAGTAGCTAAATATCTCTTAATTCATTATGTTTTTTCTTATTTACAAGAGTTAGTATTAGGTCCCATAGGTCTACGGAGCAGTCTTTTTAACTGGCATATTTTTCAGTACCTTTAGGTTTCTTTGTTCTTTTAATGTGTTTGTCAAATATATGGTTCAGTTGCTCAGTATTATAAACTATATTTAAGCTGTTTGTCTCTGGATTTTAGATGAATATCCACTTTTACACTTTTTCTTCTACAGTACACATGACATCCTTTATAAAAATTCAGAAGTGATTTTCAGTGCTACACAAACAGTATTTCTCTCACAGAATTTCTAATTACATTTAAGGACTCTCAAGAATTGCTGTGCAGCTCCCATGTCCTCAGTTCTTTAAGAAGGCAAGATCGGAGGAATAAGTATTCCTTTTACTCTTTCACAAGAAGAGCTTACTTACAGTGTTTCAGGTGCCCATCTCTTTCAGACTTCTGTAACTGCATCTTTTTTAATTTTATTTCCTAGAGAGACAGAAAAAAGAGAAATTTTGTTTCCATTCCACTGTTACAGCTTTTTACCATATACTTTTTGCTTCCTTTATGTTCTACACATAATCATATTACCACCATGTCTTCTGCCTTGAAATTTCACTTCTTACATTTTCCATAGATGGCTATTTTACTTCACATAGTATGTGCAGTTATCTTTCTCCAGGCCTCATTGGTTGGTATAGCCATGATCAATGTGATCACTGTTGAACCTTGTCCTTAAATTCACAGTCTCTTTCTGCAAGGCTTCACCACTTCATCCTCAAATTTGCAATTTAGGGTTTGGGATTATTTTTTGCATTTTTTGTTTCTCACTAGCCTTTTGACTTCCTATGCTGAAAATTTTATGTAATTTCTTGCAGTAATTGTGATAGTGATACAATCCACACAATAAACATCTCTTCCATTGTGAAATATGATCTGACAGTTTTTTTTATCTAGTGGAAGTTACTTTGCATTATGTGCTTAAAATATTTTCCATCATGCAAACAAGTTTATCAGTTGACTCATTAATGATGCTGTGAAAAGCTGAAATCAGGACTCAATAGTCAGAAGACTATGAAGCGGGTATCCTTTATTGCAGCGCTGGGCACACAGGGGATTTCTCCTCCTATTGTGTGTGCCTGGTCAGGTTAATTGCATAGTTTATATACAGGTTCTATATACATATTCATCAGATTTCTGAGAAAAGTTTTGCATATTCATTAATTTTCCAGGAACTCATTATCATATGTAAATGTCCTTCACACAGGTGTACTTGAGGTCTCTGGTGGTCTTCAGGAGTCCTCTGGTGGTCTTCAGTAGTCTTCCTCACTTGTCCGCTACTTGACCCTTCTCGGATGATTCTGCACTGTGCGATCTTCTGCATGTTTTAATTCATCTTATCCTAAAGAGTGCTCGTTAGTGCTTCTATTATCTAAGCATACAGTTTGACGTAATCCATATGGGTACTTCTAAGCTAAGTTATCGGAGAGGGCTAAAGTCCTAATCTTCTTCAGAAACTGCAAGGCCATCCAAAAGCAATTTCTCCTACATTTTGCAACATACAGAACTTTTATCTACCACCTGTTAGCAAATAATTGGGTAAAGAAATAGCAAGGCCATTGTATTCAGAAAAACATCTTTGCATCATTAACAATTACAGAGCTGAAAAGGTTATTCATTAGAGCTTTTTTCTTCTGTTGCCTCAATATAATGTGTGTATACTTGTTTAAGCAGTATCCTTTGACAAAACAAAAACCACAATGCCATAGGCAAATTTTGGTCAAACGTTTAGTAGTCACAGCTTTGTAAAAAAAAAACAAACCCCACACTGAAGCTACACTGAAAAGTCAGTCTTAACAGCTAGAACAGCATGAAGTGTCTCCACACTGCCTTCATGTGGAGAAAAATCTAACTTTGTGCCCTGTTTTAAGTCCATGTTGTAAGTCTGTCTTCAGTACAAAGCACCGACTCTGGCTTTGTCAAAATGGTGAAGGAATTTAAATATTCTTCTATAGTGATAAGAGATTACAAGAATTAGAAATAATATAAACATAGTATAAATCCACAGAAGCTAGAATAGCTTCTTAATAATAATTGTTCTTCTCTAAATGTACCTGTAGTTTCTTTCATGAGCGGATGAATATAGCAATGGCAGAGCAAGCGTTGCCAAAATTGTTGCTTTTCTTCAAGCCTTGCTGCTTATGTAAGCTCTCAGCTATCATAACTTTGTACTTATATTTGAAAACATCTTCTTTATGGTCTTTTCAGGAGGTATCATTTGTGTTTCTTTCGTGTAATCATTTTTCTTAACAAAGAACATTTCCTTTTCTGATCATTGCAAGCTCAGCCTATCTTCCTATCTCCTTGCATTCATCTGCCCTTCTGCCAACAAACATTCTGTTAATGTATGTCAGTGAATCAGGGTTGAGGGACAAATGTAGAGAGCACAGAACGGTGTTCAGCAATTTGTTCAATAACTCTTCTGTAAACGGTGCCAAGCTATATACTTTATGTGTATTAGTTCACTCATTAATGAATTGGTGTACTGCACCTCATTAGCGCACTTTCAGTCACTCATGACTTGGAATAAGGTTTTGTTTGTTTGTATGTTTTTTTCTTTTAATACACAGGTAGTGGAATAATTTCATTTTGCATTTAATACTTAACCTTTCCTACAACGTAAAGTTCAGGTTTCTTGTCCTTGCTGGACATAAGTTAGTCTCTGGCTGCTTGGACGTTCTTTCTTAATTATATTACTGTTCTCCTGCCCTGACCTAAATTCACTATACCTGCCTGGAATACTTAATTGACCTAATTCCCCCACTGACCTTCTAATATTTTCACCTACATAGGAGATCCATTCTGATGTGGTCAGCCAATTTTCCTTCATCAAAGTCCTTTCACCTTCTTTTTTTTTTTTTTTTGAGGATCCACATAAGCTCATTCAAATTGTGTTTGTTGAATTTTTTTAAAATATTTTTGGATGTGGTTTAAAATGCTTTTTTTTTGTCTTTTGTGTATTATTCTTCTCTAAGTAACTGCAGTCAGAATGGTGAATGTGTGTAATGGTAGCAGAAATTATAAATTTTTCTTAATAATTGTATGTTGTTAAATAGCAATGTATATATTCTCAGAATATTTCAGGATGGTTTCTTCTCTGCAATACCCCCTCCCCTCCAGTTTTATTTATTATTAGACAACTACCAACAGCATGATTGATGCCCCACAATGCAGATAAATATGAACCCTGGCTCACAGACATTAGAAAATCAAGTTAGACATGATGTAACCAGTGGGGTAACGTGTTGCATGTACACTTTTTACCTTCTCTGCTGTTTGTTATACTTGAGATCAGTACAGAGGGTAGGCAAAAGGTGTAGATAATTGTGGATGGGAGGAGAAAGAAAAATTACTAAAAAGAAGTTAGGAGAAGGTATGGCATAAATTATAATACGGAAGATAAAGAAGGTACAAGAGCAAGCTGGTGTCAAAATACCCTACAGTATGTTACAGTTCTGTCTATGTATCTTACCATATGTAACTGGAAGATTATAGAAAATCGTGACATACAGGTATCAGACGTAGATTTGGTACTTAAGGTGAGGTTAACAGAGTATCACAGCAGTTCTTGTAACTAACTGTTTAGTTGTCCCTTAAGTTAAAGTGAAACCCCTGTCATCAGCAGCTCTTGCAGATAAATACTGTATTCTTATAACTTTCTTTGTCATCCATCCCTAAGAATTCCAGGTTGCCGCTGAAGGCAAGCTTACCCTGGGATAGCAGTGTCTCTTTAGTGTCTCGAAGCATTCAGTACTAAAATAATGTGTTAATTGGTGTGTTTTATCAGAAATCGTTGTCTAGTAGACTCAAAAAGTAGACAGCATTTACCAAAGAATAAATCCAAAATTAACTGTCAGAGTAATAGCAAAACCCAGATCATATTAATGTAGTTACCTATTGCCATAAGGAAGTGGGTTTCTCTTCAGATAGGCTTTGAGGTCTGTTTCAATGCAAAGTAAGCCGAATATCCATAATCTTTATTTTTTTCACTGAGTCTTGTGAAGAATTCATTTGGATGAACAAGAAGTTTTGCTTAATGACTGATTGTTTCCCATCACGCTGGTAGACTTGAGAGTTAAGAGAAGTGGAGTTGTGTTAACTGTGAAAATGACTATGTGATTCTACTTGGCTTTGGCATACCCAGATGTAAGACATGTGAGTCCTTGTCCCATCCAGAGATACCACTCTATGCTATGAGGGAAATGTTCCCTCAAGGAAAGAGACAGCAATGTCCTTTTGTGATCTGTAGTCCCAGGAGCTTTATGAGAGTTGGTGAGGTCCTCCAAATAGCTTCCTGAAAATAACGTAAGGATTGCAGAAAAAGTGGCTAGACCTTTTGCAGAAGGGGTGCTTTGGCAACCCCTTATGCACAAGAATTTCTTTGAAGCAATAGCATAGATTAGGCATCTCCCTCTTTTCTTCCACTTTCCCAATGAAGCAGTGACATTTATTAGTGTAGAAGCTTTTTGCTGTCAGCGGTTTCTCCCATCTGGAGTGCCAGTATTGACAGAAGGGCTGTGTGGTTAGCAACATTATTGCTCATAAAGATCATCAGTAAGGGCTGAAGTAAGAGCAGGACTGAAATCCCTGACTGGGAACAGAGCATCTTTTCGGGAAATATTGGGGGGCACAAAAGCTTCCTTTGGGAAGGCATTATGGGCTCTTCTGCGTAAGTGTAAACTCTCTAAGGATGCCAGCCCTGTTTCTCTCCTTTTCCTGCCTCCCCACTCCCAGCAGCATCCTCAAAGGTTTATTAGGCAGACCAGAGTGGAATTTAGGTACCCAAAGTCCTACTTCCCTGTTGTTTAGAGGTAAACAGAAGCCCCGCTTCACAGAATCTAAGAAATTACTCTACAAGAAGAGTTGTTAGTACCAGCAGTCAATAGGATATGGATCTTCTCAGTAACAAGAATGTTGTAAGTGGAATGATTTTGAATTCAGTTCACTAAGGGATTCTGGAGACAGGTGGCGTTTGAGATGTGTCTCCTCGAGTGGAGATACCACTGTACTCTTGTCCATCTGCAGCTAACTCTTCCCATGTTTTAGTGGCGGAAGGCTTAAACAAATATGACTGTTCCACTCATGGGACTGTAAAGACAGTATGGTAGGGGAGGGAACAAAACGAAAAAAGAGCAGGATGAGGATTAATGGGGAGACTAATTAGGAGAATTGCATGTGTAGCATATTGGACATACATGATGTAAATCTTATGAGGTAAATGGTAGATGCTGATTGAAATGTGGTAAATTAATCTGTCAGTTTTTAGGTTAAACATTTAGAGCTGCTTGCAGAAACTGATTTGCTCCAATCCGTGGAGGCATAAAATAGGCTTCGGTGAATTATATTCGGAGGTGTTTCCATATTTAAGTTACTCATATGCCAATTTTTTCTAAGCAAAACGTCAACCTCTTAAATTTTCAGGATACGTGTTATATCGGAATGAGCTCGTCTCTGCAAGAGACAATATAGAATTAATCTGAGACACTGCATCTAGTTAAAAATGTGTATGCGTACATGTGTCTGTATAGAAATATGTAGCATGGTATTATGTGCTGTACATGGTCTTGAACAAGGCAAAATTCTTTGCTAATCCAGCTAATTCATTACAAAATATTTGTACAGAGTATTGACATATTGAAATATAATTATGCATTCTATGCAAAAATTTCTGTATTTTTTTAATGGGTAGATTTGGATCACTTTATAAGGATTTGAAAATTATGTTAGAGAAAGAATCCTTGATTAAGAGTCTTTGATTTTTTTTTTCCTAGTCTCCCTGTATACAGTGTAGTTCAGAATTTTGCTGAATATGTGATTAGTGGATTTAACCATAAATCGTGTTATATTTAGTCCTCAAAAGCATTTTTTTTCACCTTATTTTTCAATTGATTCAATGAAGCTCCTGCACTATGATTTGGGTTTTAGAGACCACAGTGATAGAAGGACTTCATTCTTTCTGGGCTGAGGAGAAAAATTTACATGTTCTCACAGGCAACAATATTCTAAGATGGAGTTTGATCAGTTTTTGACTAGTTACATGGGTTTTATCTGTTGGAAGGTTGTTCAAGGAATTCACCACTGATGGGCCATGCTTTAAATACTAGCTCAACTTTATTTATGGACCCTTCTATAGCCTTTAGTTCCTATACCAATACTGGTCTTTGCCTAAAAGTCTGAGTAATATAGTTAGAAATTCTTCCTTTTATAACTAAATATGTCAGCTGTCAGCTCTGTGATGTGCCTGATCTTCTTCTCTCTTGCAAAATTCAACTCAATATCAAATCCAAGTCATCTGAATAGCAATGCAAAATGCTGCCAGAATGTTACTCTGTTGTACTTTGTAATTTCCTCTTCTCTTCATTTTTAAATTTTATGTTTGATAAGCTGAAACTCTTATACATTGTGGCTTAATTTTATTTCTCATTAGTTAATATAGGTGAAATAATCACTGTGAATGTTTCTGCTTACAATTTTAGTTTTAGCAAATACGCTACTTATTTAACTTGTCCAAACATGTTGAAGGTATTGAATTTTAAGGCAAAAACATTCACAGTCTGAAAAGGGAGCACTGACAAGTTCAGTCAAAAGGGAAAAGAAGAATAATTTATAAAAGGAACTGTAGATAATGATGCCATCCAGTTGTTTTAAAGTGCATCTACCTCACCTTTAATGAATTAGATTTGTCAACAGCATATGTTTTATGCACTACTTCTAATGAAGTGGCATACCAGCACTACAGTGTACTTTGAGGTTTATTCCATCAAAGCTTTTTGCTGTCGTAAAGTAGACCTTTTTAAATAATAGATACTAAAAACTACATTTAAATAACATTAAGGTTGTGACACAAACACCAAATGACAAACTTCAGGCAATTCAAAGTTAGGGCTGACAACTTGTCATTAACTTGCATTGTTGCTTTTTAAAAAAGAAGCACAATTGCATGATTTAAGGATTGAATGTCAGACTAACTTTAAATTTCTTGACTTTTGTGGGCTGGAGTTACAACCTTACTGTCATTTTTTATATATATTTTTGCATAGCCTCCATTTCCAGAAAAGTAATAAAAACAGTGGAAAAAGTACAGGCGTTATTGGTTTTCTTCTTAATTTAAAACACAGATGTGAAAGTATTGGTCAAAGAACAGTGGCTATCCCATTGTCAAACCTACATGCGATTCGTTTAAACTTCCTTTGCTCGTCTTTGCTGATTCTTCTACAGAACTTCTGAGTTAGAGGAACTTTAGTCCTGGGGTACTACAGCTAAAAGCCTGGAAAGTGCTAAGAGTTCCCAATTCTTTTGCACATAAAGAACCACTTTCTTCTTAATAAACAGTACTGAATAAAAAAAGAGTTTAATGCATGTAGAAAGCGTTGTAAAAATATTTTTAATTGCTTAAAATATTGTGAAGCAAAAGTAGGTGAGCAGGATACTTCCTGTTATTTCTTACATACGCTTTCCCATTTTATTGCTGTTAAACATAATGGAACTTTCTATTCAGGTAAGTTAGCATGCATGTGTAAACACAGTCCTTTCAGTTCCTCTTTAGAGATGATTTCTCAAGGTCTGTAAGTCTAATGCAGGCAATCTATCATTTTCAACAGAGTTTTGTCAATTTAATCTAGCATAAACTGGCACTGCTGCCAAGTGGGCAGGACTGCACCAACCACTCACTGCAGTCACCTGCCCTGTGCCATCATCAGTGGTTATTACAGCTGCCTGGTAAATGGGGATAAATGGGCTTGCACAGGGTAAGTGGCTGCCACAGAAGGTTGGAAGGATATTTTTGCTGAGCTAGTTTTTAGGTGATTTGATTCATTATGTTAGTGTCCACAACCACTACTCGATGCAACAGTCCATCTTTAGTTCTTTTAATACAGTCATAGAATTGTAGAATCACAGAATGGTTTGGGTTGGAAAGGACCGTTACAGACCATCTAGTTCCAACCCCCCTGCCATAGGCAGGGGCACCTTCCACTAGACCAGGTTGCTCAAAGCCCATCCAACCTGGCCTTGAACACTGCCAGGGATGGGGCATTCACAACCTCTCTGGGCAACCTGTTCCTGTGCCTCACCACCCTCATAGTAAAGAATTTCTTCCTTATGTCCAATTTAAATCTACCCACTTTCAGTTTAAAACCTTTGCCCCTTGTCCTGTCGCTACAGGCCCTGGTAAAAAGTCTCTCCATCTTTCTTGTAAGCCCTCTTCATATATGGAATGTTCATCTCAAACTTCCACCTCTTCTGTTTTCTAAGCTGATTGTTCTACAAGTGTGTGACCACAAGGTAGATTATTCTCATTGAAACTACTGAGCTATGTGGGCCTTGCCTAAGCATTTCTTACAGCTACTATGTTATTTTGGGATATTCTGTGGCCTTCTAGTTTCCCATCCCCTACATGTCTTCTTGCCATTGCTTTTATACCTTTGGAACAACAAAGTGAAGTGTTATGTAGCACCATGGTTTGTGTAGTAAGTATCAGCAGAAATGGAGGCTCCTAAAGTTAAAACTTTTTTTAACATTTTGAACTTGGACTGTTATTTAGCAGTTGGAATTAAGAAGCATACTGTCTTACTGTGTGAGCAATTTTATATAATACTTAAGCAACTAGGATATTTATCTGTGAAAGTGTTAGTTCTTCAAATACTACCTATTAGTAATTTTAATACCTTCTTTTTACATAGGACCACGATGAACTATTAACTGAATGCTGTGCATAGTCCCTTAAAACTGAAAACAAGATTTCAGTTACAGAGAGAACGTACTCACTGAAGGTATGTATTAATGTGAATTGTACATTGATACATTCTGAAATTGATTTGCTGTAAACTATAAATGCTTAACAAGTTCTAACTGGGTGGTTAGATGAGACCTGTGAAGTTTCTAGGAAAGTGCTTATTGGTACTAATGAAGAATATATATGAAATTTATTGATTGAAGAAAATGTAGGAGATGCTACATTTAGAAGTTTTTAAAAAGTTCTAAGCAAGCTTTGTTCAGATTAACCATTTTATAAAATCTTATCTCTTTACAGCAGCTATAAAAATGACTAGCTGTTTTAACTGTTAAGAAATGGAAAGTTATAAACTTTGGATTAGTATAATTTTGCCAGAAATCTGAATAGGGTATCTCTTTGTAGTAAGGACTTTCATGGTTATTATGGAAGCGAATTGAGACCACTGTTTTTGAAAAGCATATTGTACTTTACAGCATTTGCTTAGGTGCAACAGTCCCTAATATTTATTACATTTGGAGCAGAATACAGCCTGTGCTGTAATACACAGAAAACCCTAATAACCTCTCTTGACCCTGTGAAGAAAGGGTCAGAAAATGTGGCCTATCTCTCAAGTTGTCTGAATCTCTTTTCTCAGTACAATCAATTTCTCTCCACTCTTTTTATTGCATTGCCATTAGCGTATAATAGTACAAAAATCTACTTTGAATAAAAACTTGTAATCATTCTAAGAAGAAGTGGTTTAGGGAGCTATACTATCTTGTAGTACAGATAAAGAAGTGGATTATTTGAAATAGGAATAGTAGGCTCTACAATGTTTTTAATTCTTACCATGCCATTTGACTGGGAGCATGTGAGTTCTGTCAGGTAATGCAGATATAGGGTGTGTGAGGAATACACTGCACTTGGTTCTTTTCCTGTAATAAACTTCTCCCTGGTGCACACAGTGATAGAAGACAAAAATGGAAAAATATTCCAGTCTGCCTTGGTATTAAAAATCAAATTATTTGTTCAATGCCATTCCATGATACACACTTGCAAAGCAATAGACTTTTGATTCTCTTATTCAGAACAAACTTAAAGTTCCTGAACAATGTTTGGCTCCAAAGATTAGCATGAGGCAGGGTATTGTAATGTCACTTATTACCAGCTTATCTAGGAAAAAATATGTCGTTTCAATAAATGCTCCTTCCCTTTTCTATCCCTGAACTCTTACTTCATTTTTCAGAGTACATACCATTAACTGTTTTTCTCATTGGATGTTTTGTCTGCGCTTGTATCATCCTCCATACTGTTTCCTGGTGGTGTACCAGTGAAGGGAATCTTGGGCCGGGACCACCTGCTGTTGGCTGGGTCACAACAAGCATAATTTATCTTGCAGATCAATAGAATAGGGTTGAAATGCTAAGGTTCAACGTAGAACTCTTATCTGAAAATAGATTTGGTTACAACTTGTGCTTCTGAAGGATATACTGCTAGAGTTGTTACTATACTCAGTTTTAGGCAGTTAAACTTAAAAATATATAAATTGAACCTTAAAAATTTGATTGTAATATAAGGTTCCAGCTTGAATCTTACATGGCTTATTAATTTTTAACTTTTAAAAAGTTATAAAATGCTATGAAATTAATATAAGGAAAAAGAAATTTGCTGAAATGTTAATGTGACTCTAGAAAGAAGTTTTTACTCCTTTTTTTTTTGTCTATGGTGTCCCCCTCTCTTTCCCTCTAGAAACCTGAAATGTAGTCTTTCCTTGCAAAAAAAAAAAAAAATTAGATCTTAGTTTTCAGTCCAGTTTTGTTCTGAAGCAAAAGATTTATTTCATGTGATAGGCAAGTAGTGCACATTGTTTACACTGTAGTTCCACTTCTTGGCTGGTTGCACAACTCATTTGAGAGTCTTGTACTTATGTAAGAAATAATACAGTGCATGGCGTTCACTTGTAAGATATTTATGAACACTTGCCCTCTTAATCATGAAACCAAAGGCTAAGTGCTTTCTCCACTAGAGAATTTAATATAATATCTTTATAGTAGTTGTTTAAGATGATAGGGAGGAGGAACCCCTCTCTGCATCACAAATCAGCTGATTGTCTTTCCTTCTTACAGGGTAGTTTATGACCTGGTCTGGTTCCAAAGAAGGATTTATTTTCCCCTGTGTGAATGCATTTTGTTACAATTCCCCCTCCCACCTTTTAACACTGTTGCCTCTTACCTTGTTGTGAAATAGTATTCTTGACACAGCATCTTCCCAGAAGAGACGGTAGAATGTATCAGAGCTCTCCATGAGTATTCTTGAATCATAGCCACATGGCATTTCCATGGCATATACAGATTAACAGTATAGAGGTAAATGAACTTCACCGTGAAGTACGAGATGTTTCTTTCATGAGCTGCCAGCTGCAGGACTCTTGCTTTGCCCTATGATGAGGAGCTTCAGGCTGGAGTGCAAGAGAATAGTTTAAGAGATCGTTAAGAAGAAGGAAGTTCTTTTCACTATAACTATTCCTTTATTTTCCTTTCTTGCTTTTTCAGCAGCAATGGAAAGGTATTGTGGATAAATATTCTTTAGAAGTGCCACTTGCTTATGCATTTTTTTTTGCTTTTGTGGCATCATAGTTGTGATGGCACTTCTTGCCACGAAATAAAGATGTAACAAAGTGAGACAAAACTGAATTGAAGTACAGAGGATGCTCTGGGAAGATAAAGACTACCTCTGAGCAACTAGTTGAAAAAATCATTTGTATATGGCTTATGAATTAGTAAGACATTCCTGTCTTTAAAAAAAAAAGAATAATTTAAAAATCTAGCTTTCCTGGTAGTTACAGAACTGCAAACCAGTTAGACACAAGGTTTAGTTTTGTACAATTAACTTGATTACCATTAAGTACATGTGGTGTATACATACTTTCATATCGGTCAGTGCATTTGTACTTTAAAATACTGTTCTAGAGATGCCCTTCCTATCTCCTACTTCCATTGTGTTTGGTAGTGCTTAAACCCTAAATGATACATAATCTGTGCTTTTTTAATGCATAGAGCTAGCTGGTATCCGTTATGAGTTCTGCACTGGATTCAAACTGATAGTTACCTAGAAGTCAAGACATAGTCAAGACTAAGCACTTACTTAAAGAGACTTAAATCAATGTCCTTTTAATTAAAACTGAGAATACCTTTTGTCTGTGTGTTTCTCATATAATTTTTTTTTCTCCTTTAGGTGATCTTTTGATCTGATCCTTTTTTTAGAATAAAAGAACATGCAGGTCTAATCTGATGCAGACCTGTGGTAGAATCAATGTACTGCTGAGTATCAAAATTGTGCTTTGGCTAGCAGTGCTGAAGGAGAAAAATACAGTAAGCTGTTAAAACTCTTACTCATTGCTAACAAGGACAACAAAATAAAAAGGCAAGCAGGAGGATGTCTGGCCATGAAGATGGGAGATCATGGAGAGCCAGCTGCCAGCCCAAACTGTTAAAAGAACACTAAAATGTTGCTGTATTAGTAGAAAGCATAATTCTCTTGTTGTGGAACTCTAAACACCACCTTGGCATATACCTCTGTATTTCATAGTGATTTTATGGATTCCTCAAAGATAGGCTTTTATTGTTTTGGTGTATTCTGACTAGTTACCAAAGAATCTCTTAAAACAGCTTTGATTAGTCTTAAATTAGGCCTGTGCGTGGGACAGGCAGTCTGAGGTATTTAAGCAAATACTTCACGTGAGGCTTCTGATGGGAAGCATCTTGGTTATTCTGTTTTCTTTTTTCATACCTAGTAACACTTCAAAACCTGATTACAACTTTAAATAAGTCAAAATACTAAAAAGCAATAGACTTCCAGATGATTAGAGAGACTGCTGTGTCTATGTGAAGAAAATATTTTCTATAAAAATGTATTATGCTTTGATTAATCCACATAAACTTCAAATAGAATGCTAATTATACAATACTGTGCCTCATCAGAGAAATCAATTACTTTTAAACTGATATATGTGAAGCAGCGAGTTATGTTATCAAGCTTACTTTGAAGACAAGCCAACAGAGGGGAAAATGATTACAGATCCATCCTTTTGCGGAAGCTTATTTGCCTTGAACATTTCCTGTTGTCACATGCTAACCTTCCTTAGACTGTTGCTGATGTAGTTGAATATAAAGTTGTCCTCTTTGAAATTCTGATTTATATTACATCTTAGCAGCAACCATTTGGTCAATCTTAGAAATGTAAAACTATCTTGAAACAGATCCTATAAGATCTACTAAATTGAAATTATTTGTATAATCTTTTTCTTAATTCAGTTAGCTTATGACATGGAATTGTCACCTTTTGCAAGCAATTTTTTCTTTGACTTGAAAGTGCTGGCTTCTTTAAACACAATTACAGTTGTTGGTTTGCTAATCCTGTGAGTCAGTCTACACTAAACAAGAAGCTTATCTCAAACTCTTGGCAGCTTCAGTGAAAATTAAAAAGCATGCTTTACTGTAGAGATTGTCAAGAGTGGAAATAATATTTGTCCAGTCGGACAGCTTGCTTTTGTAGTCGCTAAATGAAAGTTGAGATTCTGTCTCTTCCTTGAAAGCTTCTGTGTCAAGAAGGTAATTTGGACTGTTTGTGGTTTGACAGGGATTATTAAAATCAGATGAAGTGAAGGGAAGGAAGTGTGAGAAAGCAAAATTGACAGTGACACTCTCTATTATTTGCAGCTTGGATCATGACGACTATGTTGATATGATAGATTCTAAATGTTAGGTTCACTGTTGGGATATGTTAAGCGGCAAATACAGTAAAATGCAGTTATAGATTATTTTTCTGACTTAACACAAAGCCATCCAGCATTTATTTTCATTGGGAAATTTGAAGGGGGGAGTGTAGCAGAAAACAAACTAGAGGGGCAAATGGGAGGAAAAAGAGTGGTTCAGAAAATTTAATTTTCTCCTTTGTGATTTGATTTAAGCAACAACTCTTTATCCTTTTTTTTGAGTTCATACAGCTTGCTAGTATACTTCAGAGGGAATAAAACTGAGGGTTAAGAATTGATGGAACAAGTCATAAAATTTCTTTTTACAATGACTTGAATTTTGGTAGGATTTTTTAGCATTAATAGTTTTGCATAAAGTGAGCTCAAGTCTTAAAGATTGCTGTTTCACATCAATTTTTCATGACTTGCATCTTGCATGTTATTTTTAAATAGTGATAGTTTCTGCCACTTTGAGGTAAATAATTTAAAAACTTAAATTATTGCAATATTCATATAGCTGAATTTTTAATTGCTGAAGATACATTAGCTGCACACTGTATGCATCTTTTGGTATCTAGTGAGTATACAATGTATTATTTAATCTTAGTCCTTTCTTTTATCTCTTGGTTGTATAGGTAAACTTTCAATTTTTGAATAGGCAAGTTAGTGTAGAAGACATCTGATTAGTTAAGTTTGAAGGTTGCTCTCATTTCTATGTGGTTTCCTTTTCTGTTTTCCAGTATGAGAACTTTGCAAAAAATTCTATTTTGGGACAATTTTCAGTGTAGTCTCTTACAATTTTATAGGAAATTAGAGAACTGAAAGGAAAAGAGGTGACACATGAAAGCCTTTGCTGTTATTTAGCATAGCCATAACTTCATATCTTTCAAACAACGTCATGCAACGTTTGAACAGTTAAGCCATGCCAGTGTAGCAAGTCCCGTCTCTCATCTTCACCTATCTTCACAGTAGAGTGAAGCATATTAGCATCCAGAGTGATTCATCTCCCAGAACAAAAGGGGTAAGGGAGCAGAATGACTGAGGGAAAAGAGGTTACACAGAGTTGTTCGCAGACTTGCAAAATAAGGACTGTCATTAGAGAAGAGAGTGGCATTGAAAACATGGTGGGGACACTGGTACAGGAGGCGCTCTGATAACAGAGCACACAAAACTCATGGTGTGAGAGGAGGGTGCCAGACCCTGATGTGGGCTGGAGGGGGGAATGTGAAACACAGACAACCACCCTGAAATAGATGCTGAATTAAGTGAGGATTGAAAATGCATCTACAGGACAGTCTTAGAGGGAGGTATAAGACACAGCAGTGAGCTACTCCTGTGCAAGAAATGAAATGCTTATTTCTGTAGTTGCAGAAGCATGTATGTGTACTTGTACTATCAAAAAGTTAGATTAGCATTACAGTTTTCTGTTTTGATAGAAGTAGTGCCTATCAACCTGAGGTCCTGTCTCAGCTGTGGTTGATGCTAGGCATAGTAAAAGACAGTCCTTAATCAGAAGAGCTTACAATATTAATAGGACAAAGGAAAGGGGAGGAAGGAAATAGTGTTCCTGTTTTAATCAAATTTAAAGAATAGGAGTAGGTGGTTTACCCAACTTCTGCTCTGTAGTGGAGTTAGTAATGTGTAGTGGAATTGGGAATGGAACTCTACTCACAACAGCATGACACTTGGAACTGAATGTAAGTGAGTGTATATTTATCATTTAGGGAGTTAGAAGATTGCTGTGTTGATAGTGTGTATAAGACAGATAAATCAGCCCAGTTTCACACTTCAAAGCAATACTTTACTAGTTTGACATTAATAAACAATACACATAGTTCTTAGTTGTTATCAGTCATTATCACACAAGACTAAAACAGTCCTTAACAAGCTTATCCTAAACTGTGAGTATACAGTACCACAAAACTGATGCAGCATAGCTACTGTTGATGGGTTTGGTCCTTGATAGTCTTCATTACTGAAGCAGCCAGCCTCAAGCTCTTAATGAGGAAAAGCGTGAACCCAATGAGCAACTTGGCCCCAAATTTTTTCCATTGTATTTTATGCTTCTTAACCTCCTCGTCAAAGAGATAGAGAGGATCGATCTCATTTGCTCTCAACAATTTAGTTTTTCAGAATCAGGACTTGGTTTTGCGAGGCATCTTTTCTGTTTATTCTGCAGGATTCTTCTGTTTCCAACAGACATATTTCCTGCTATGTTTGTATACTTTTCTCAAACCTTGCACATTGTCCTGTTTGCACATGTTTTCTTGAGCTCCATTTGTGCAACCATACCATAAGTTTCTGTTTACTCCTTTGCAGTTGTGTGCTTCTGTTTAGCTGAGTTACAAAATGCTTATACTTTTTCACAGGTTATGCTGTTAGTAGTGTTACAATGCTATAGGATGCTTATGCACTGTCAGCAGGTAGGCTGTTTTAGTGACCTTGTGTCTCCTTTCAGTGCAAGGAAATATTAATGATGTTGTACTTAAAATGGTGGAGGTAGGTTCGCTCAGCCTAGAAGCATGGGTTCAGCAGTCGATAACAGCTGGGAGATGGCATTCTGATGTTAATACCAAATGGGAGTTGACAGAGCGCACTTTAGCTACAGGAGTTCACCACCTGACAAAAAGCAGTAACAAAGAAGTTAGAGACAAGTGGGGTTACACAGAGAGAGGGAAAAGCAAGTTAGCTGTCTGCCAATTCCAGGCCAAGCATCTATTGGTTCGTAGAGTTACAGATACTCTTTACCTCCTTCAGCTACTGATAGGACGTAATTCATTGTAAACAGCATTCTGTTATAGCTGTGTATTATGTAGCCTATTGTTAACTATTAATCATAGTATAAAGTGTACAAGTGAAAGACTGTCACTTTGAAAGAAATTGGAAGGATTTTCCTTTTTTCCCGCTAATAAATGAATTTCATTTGGGGACAAACAGTGACAAATGTCAACTACATATCTTCGTATTTATTTCTGTATCTCCATTTCATCATTCAGTGGTGGTATTCTTTAAATGCTTTGTGTGCACAAGTACTTCTAAGTGCAGGAAAAAAAACCACCACAAAGTGTAGAATAGTTAATTAGAAGAACATTTAAAATTCAGTCTACAGTTTCTGTGGACTTACTCTAGGTCAGTTAGACTTGGGGGAGAGCTGTGCTTCCTGAATATGCAGATTTTACCATGTTACTTAGCCAAATGCTCACAATTTGGAAAATATCCCGATTCTGTTGAAATCCATCTCTGTCTCCTGGTGTCTAGTATTCATTAAAGGGGAGGTTAGTTGAATCAGGCTGTGTTTTCTAATGCCTGTCAGTGGGTTTAGTCTGAAGAGCAAGGTGCTGTGGTTTAAGCCCAGCCAGCAAGAAAGCACCACAAAGCTACTCACTCACTTCCCCGCCATGATGGGATGAGAAGGAGAAAATATAACAAAAAGCTTGTGGGTTGAGACAAGGACAGGGAGGGATCACTCACCAGTTATGGTCACAGGCAAAACCCAAACTCAACCTGGGGAAAAAAAACAAATTTAATTTACTGTCATGGTTTCACCCCAGCCAGCAACAAAGCACCAGCCACTCATTCAATTCCCCCCAACTCAGTGGGATGGCGGAAAGAATCAGAAAGAAAAAGGCAAAACTCTTGGGTTGAGAAAAGAGCAGTTTAATAGAACAGAAAGGAAGAAACTAATAATGATAATAATAACAACAATAAAATGACAACAATAATAATAAAAGAATTGGAATATACAAAACCATATTATGTGATGCATAATGCAATTGCTCGCCACTTGCCAGCTGATGCCCAGTTAGCTCCCAAGCAGCAATCTGTGCCCCCCCCCCCCCTTTAGGCCAGCTCCCCCAGTTTACATACTGGGCATGATGTCACATAGTATGGAACATCCCTTTGGCCACTTTGGGTCAGCTGTCCTGGCTGTTTCCCCTCCCAACTTCTTGTGCCCCTCCAGCTTCTTTCTGGTTGGTCATCAGAAGCTGAAAAATCCTTGACTTAGTCCAAACACTACTTAGCAACTCAGAAACCATCAGTGTGTTATCAACATTGTTCTCATACTGAATCCAAGACATAGCGCTATACCAGCTACTAGGAAGAAAATTAACTCTATCCCAGCCAAAACCTGGACATTTACTACCAATCAGATCAGAGTAGGATAATGAGAAATAAAGCCAAATCTTAAAAAAACCTTCCCCCACCCCTCCATCCTTCCTGGCTCAACCCTACTCCTGATTTTCTCCACCTCCCCCCCGGCAGTGCAGGGGAATGGGGGTTGGGGTCAGCTTGCCACAGGTTAGCGGTCTCTGCCGCTCCTTCCTCCTCAGGGGGAGGACTCCTCACTCTTCCTCTGCTCCAGCGTGGGTTCCCTCCCACAGGAGACAGTCCTCCATGAACTTCTCCAACGTGAGTCCTTTCCATGGGCTGCAGTCCTTCACGACCTGCTCCAGTGTGGGTCCTTTCCATGGGCTGCAGTCCTTCAGGCACAGCCTGCTCCAGCACGGGCTTCCCCATGGAGTCCCACCCATCTTGGGCGGCATCCCCCTGCTCCGGCGTGAGGTCCTCCATGGGCTGCAGGTGGGCATCCGCTCCCCCGCTCCCCTCCACGGGCTGAGGGGGACAGCCTGCCATCTCACCATGTGCTGCAGGGGCATCCCCTCCTCCTCCGCTCCTCCTTCCCTTACTCCTTCACTGACCTCGCTGTCTGCAGAGGGATTTCTCTCACATTCCCATGTCCTCCCCTGCTGCAGGTTCCCATTCTGAAATGTGTTCTCCCAGAGGCACTACCACCATCACTGATGGGCTCGGGCTGGGCCAGAGGTGGGTCCGGCTTGGAGCCGGGGAAGCTTCTAGCAGCTTCTCCCGCTAGCAAGACCCCACCACATAAACCCAAAACACAAGGAGAAATAATGAACTCAAAACCTAGCATTTCAGTATTTACAGTGTTTTCAAGTACAAAAGGTAAGTTACTTGTTCAGAGATTCAGAACACAGTAGATCAGAGGAGATGCTCCTGGCAAAAGTTGAGTATGAATTGTTTTGCGTAGTTCCAGAGTTAATTTCAGATTCCTCATTGCTTGTTCATGTTAGTGCATAATGGTGTACTGTTTTATTCTTGATATAAGCAGCACAAATGCATTTCACAATTTATACAATGTAGTATTTTTACTGCAAGTGTAATACATGTGTTTACATTTTGGCATAGGTTAGTCTATGAAGATGTAATTTAATATTTGAGTTCCCACTGAAATGTATAGTTCAGTTATCAGCTGAGACACCTTTCCTTGTATAAGTCATTTTTACTGCAGGGCTTTCAGTTGTGGCAAAGGTGTGTCTTTATTATTTTTTTTTGAAGGAACAATCATAATGTAGTGCCAGTATTTGTGATTAGGAGAAGTTCACTTTCCACCCCCTCCTCCCTCAAAGGTTTATCCAACCAAGTTGAAGGAAAGGGGCCTGGAATCTTTTCCTAAAGTCATCTCCTAAGAAATGGAGGTAAAGGGTCACGAAAGGCTTCTGGTGGGCCTTACAGAGGCCACGGTCAGCAGAATCTGGTGCATGCAGGGATTAAACACTTCTTGTTGATTTCTAAGGGATAATCTCCCCTTTACGTTTCTGTCAGCTTTTTATGTAAAGCACTGATTTGTTTTGATCGTATGTAGTGGCTGTTGTTTCCAGAACCACTGGAGCTGGAAACTAATGCTATATTTTGATAAAGTAACATGTTAATCTCCTGCCTGTTTGTGATACCAGCCGTTAAAAGCTTGTTGAGATAGAAAAGTAATGTAAGCAGAAAAATTTTTTTAAAGCAAGGGCATTATACTAAATAAGCATTTTCGGTATTTTTAAAACACCTTAGTAGGCTGTCAAAGTGAAGTAAATTTCCACATTTCAGAAGCCACATAAATGAAATTTCACTTAAATGAAGTTGAGTAAAATGTATGTGACAAACATCAGCATTTAGTGTTTTTCTCTACTAAATGTTAACTGTCCCATCATAATTATTTTTATACCATAGAGGATCTGCTTCTTATTTATCTAGGAGGGACTCGTATGTCTGTCACAAGGGTTTTGAGAAAATGCTGAGGCCTCTTAATAGTTTTGAACTGAGATTTTCTGAAACACTGAGTAGCTCTGAAAATTAATACGTGAAAGAAGGGATTCCTGGGTTGACTTACCAAATTATGTTCATCTGCAATAGTATAAATAACATCCAAATTCACTAATTACATGTTTTTCACCAGTTAGCCAAGAGAGAATTACTGTTATTTTCTGGCACCTATTCTGGTGTCCATTACTATGCAAGTGTGATCAAGAGTAGCAGCCTGAAACTACATGTGATTTAAGTTACATCTGAGAAATAAATGTCTAAAAACTGAGTGAAAATTGACAGTAGAATTTGTAAGAAAGATGACAATGAGTATGTGGTATTAAGAAATAGAATTGCTTCAAATGAGGGTAGACTTTATTGTCAGTAAATGGACTGAACTTCAAAGGAGGAAGTCCTTTGGACTATAATCCACACAAGGCCTCAGGTTTTTTTTTTCCCTTGTTTACACCAATTGTACAGGTTCTTACCATTTTTCATGACGTATTTTGGAAAAGAGCCGAATAGTTTTATCTACAAATACTTTCCGTTTATCAAATCTTATATTTTATCTTGATTACAGTTGAAAGCTGAACTTTAATAAAATGTAAGCCTAACACAAAAAAAAATACTGTAATCTGTGTTGAATTAATATTTGGGGCTGGAAGGTTAAGTTTAAATGAACAAGGAGCTTGAGTTTCCACATAAGTAAAGTAAGTATTAGTAAAGTTTGTCAAGAGCTGTCCTTCCTACTCCCATATATCTTTAGCTAAACTTTTTCAGCTTTTTCCATGTCCTTGAGGGTATTCAGTTTTAGAAAGTGACTTACTACACTGCTTTCTGAAGCTGAAATAGGCCTGTAGATTGAAAAGCTATGGGCCACAAACTGCTCTGTGATCTAGGAAGCCAAGATAAGTTACGTGTGGAATCGCACTGTCTTCCTCCTTTAAACAGTGATTCCAGTTTTGTTTGATGGAGTACAAAGGTATACGATTGTCTATGAAAATTCTTGAGTTTCAGTCATACAGAAGCTATTCCAAGGTAGAAATCATAGAATCACAGAATGGTTTGGGTTCAAAGGGACCTTAAAGACCATCTAGTTCAACCCCCCTGCCATGGGCAGGGACACCTTCCACTAGACCAGGTTGCTCAAAGCCCCATCCAGCCTGGCCTTGAACACTGCCAGGAATGGGGCATCCACAACCTCTCTGGGCAACCACTGTTCCAGTGCTTCACCACCCTCAATGTAAAGAATTTCCTTCTAATATCTAATTTAAATTTACCCTCTTTCAGTTTAAAACAGTTACCGTTTGTCCTATCACCACAATCCCTGTTAAAGAGTCCCTCCCCATCTTTCCTGTAGGCCCCCTTTAGGAACTGGAAGGCTCCTGTAGGGTCTCCCCGGAGCCTTCTCTTCTCCAGGCTGAACAACCCCAACTCTCTCAGCCTGTCTTCACAGGAGAGGTGCTCCAGCCCCACATCATCTTCATGGCCCTCCTTTGGACTCTCTTGAGCAGGTCCATGTCTTTCTTATGTTGGGGGCCCCAGAGCTGGATGCAGTAGTCCAGGGGGGGTCTCACAAGACTGGAGTAGAAGGGGAGAATCTCCTCCTTCGACCTGCTGGTCATGCTGCTTTTGATGCAGCCCCTGATACGGTTGGCTTTCTGGGCTGCAAACACACATTTCCTGCTCATGTTGAGCTTCTCATCAACCAACACCCCCAAGTCCTTCTGCTCAGGGCTGCTCTCAATCCACTCATTGCCCAGCCAGTAATTGTGCTTGGGATTGCCCCGAGCCGTGTGCAAGACCTTGCACTTGGCCTTGTTGAACTTCATGAGGTTTGCATGGGCCCACCTCTCAAGCCTGTCAAGGTCCCTCTGGATGACATCCCTTCTCTCCAGCATGTCAGCCGCACCACACAGCTTGGTGTCATCAGCAAACTTGGTGAGGGTGCACTCAATCCCACTGTCCATGTCGCCAACAAAGATGTTAAACCGCGCCGGTCCCAATACAGACTCCTGAGGAACGTCACTCGTCAATGCTCTCCACTCGGACATTGAGCTATTGACCACAACTCTTTGAGTGCGACCATCCAGCCAATTCCTTATCCAAATACTAGTTGGATGTTTTGAGAGCTAATAAATACCCTTTCAGAAGCACTTACGTATCTTTTTTAGCCTCCTCTTTTTTGATAGTTACTGTCTATTTTTTCCCAACATATGGCAAACTAAGAGATTCAGAATAGTTGTACTCTTTCTGCCTTTGTTGTGCTACTTCAGCAAAGCCAGGAGACTTAACTTGTACTGTATATATGTTCTCAAACAGAAATAGACTTTTCATAAATATATCTCAAAATAAGAAACAGGACATTTGCTCACTTAGCCTTGGAAATATTTAACACAATTTTTTGCATTTTTTTACTAGAAAATGAAGTCTATACAAAACTACAGTAGTAGCTTGAATGGAATTCATAGGTTTCTTAAGAAGTCCCCCTCGTCTATTTTCTTCTAGTCAGCTATTTGAAATGATCTGACTGGAACATGAACATAGCACAGATATCTTTATAAAATAACCTAAAAAACAATCAGTGCTGCAAAAATTTATTTCTTCAGATATTTAATTTATACAGTTTAAGAAAGTGTATGTGTAAGAAAGTGTGTGTAACTTTAAGGAAGTCTGTATTTGTGAACTAGTAATAAGTTTGCTTTATGTAATCATCTTTCTAAAAACTATGTAACAGTTCTGTAAAATTGCAGTTTATCCTATTTTTCTTTCTTCTTACATATTCCCTGATAAGTATTGTCCCCAGACTATGTCTGAATGGACTCTCAGTGTTCAGAAGTCCAGCACAGAAACATCTGACCTTGATTTCTCATGATGAGCTATCTGTAACACCCATACTTTCTATGTTTTATGCCATGGCAACCATAGCCTGTTGTCCTACTTATCTACGGCTAACGCATAAGTCTGGGCAATAGTGGGTTTTGGTAGGTGAGAATAAAATGCTAGGCAGGAAAACTGGGCTTTTGAGGATTTGCTTGCCCGTTTAGCCTGCTGTATTCAATAGAGTTGCAGCTGGATGTGAGGAACACAGCCAGTGAAAAACATGGTATAATTTAAAAGACTCCATAACCCTGGGGAATGCCAACAACTGGTGTAATTGGATGTTTCTCTCAGTGTGGCAACATTTGGTTATGAAGAGAGAAAGCAATGACATTTTATTTATAATTAAAAAAAATAATTCATAAAATGTTTACTTGCAAAATATGTATGATTACTGCCTTAAATTTTATTTATAGAAGTGCACTATTTCTTATGTTATGTAGGAGTTTTAAAGAAAAATTGCCTTATCTAAACAACTACTCTTAGTGCCTCACTTTTATCTTTTTTGAAAAACAGTGAAAATTGAAAAAATTGGTAGTCAAATATTATTTCTTAAGAGAACAAAAAGTTGAATATTTAAAATAATTTTATGTGCAAAGTATAACATAAAACATTCACAATATAATCAATAATGCATTCAATATAATTGAAGGTGACGAAACACAACCTTTTTAGTATGATTTTTAAGTAGGCTTTAAGAATTCCTTTAACTAAAAAGGGGAAAAAAATGAAAGCAACAGAAACAAATCAGAATTATATACATCTCCCTTTCCCTTTTCCTCCCTTTCCCACCTTGCATACTGTTTAATTACAAAGATCTTGGAAAACTTATTTTGAAAAGTACATCTAAGTTAAGATGTAAACAATGTCTTTAATAACCATCTTTCCAAGCAAAAATGAAACAAATATTGTTCTGTTTTGGTAATTAAAAACTGTCCATTAATTAAACTAAGAAATAGTACAATCTAAAAATCTCTTCTATATTCTTTTTAAGGTCTTATTTGTATGCCAAGTATTAGCAAGTCATCTGGCAATTTTTAGAAATGTAACATGGTTATATTTCATTTTAAGCACCTAGAAAATGAGTAACAACCTTTGTCACAGAATGACATTTTGATTTTGGTAATTTATCCAACTTTGCAGAGGAATTTCTATAAGGAAGAATACATAGGCCTTAACCAGATCATTCTTTTTTATTTTTTTTGTATTATTTATCACATATCTTCCAACTTCAGTGATGACTAAGGTAGAAGTCCTTGAGTCAACAGTTGTTATTAAGCAACCCAGATTTCTTTTTTGATTGTCAGATGGAAGAGGTGGAATTCTTGTGGGAAAGACTTGGAGGGCAGTATTTTGCAAACAGTGTAGTGAAATGCAATATGCCTTGCATTTATGCTTTCTGATTTCTCATACTTTGAGAATTAATGTTTAGGTCACTGTGCACCTGGCATTGCTTCCGTTCTTCTCGGTTATGTAAAACAATGATGCTGTTCCCATAGTCAGGGAAATCTCATGTCTTCTGCAGTTTTGGTAGTTAACTTTCTCATTAATTTCAAGAAGAATCCACACATATCTTTGTAGCATTTTCTTGACTTTTTTGTTGTTTTTTTCCTTCCTCTGCACCTGTGTTTCTGAACAACTTCTTATGCGACATGAGGCAGCAATATGCAAATAAATGGTTTGAGAACTTACGCAGGAACACAGACATAGAAGGTGACGTGATTCTTAGATTCAATGGAGAAGCATCTTTCCAACTAGTATATTGTGTGCCATTCGCTTAGGTTCTCATTCTGAGTGAGGTTTCAAAACTGCTTGATGAAGCCAAACCTCCGGATTTAATCATAACCTGTGCCCTGAAGTGCTGCCTTGGGACCTTGCTCTGGCAAGGTTCACATCCTTTCTGTCAGCAGACCATTCTGAGTGCACTAGCTGACATTTTCCAAGAGGTTTCATGTCAGGAAATACCTTTCATGATTGTTTCAAAGCACTGTCTTGAGTCTGCTGAGGTCTCCCCAACTCCATTGGTCATTCATGTTGCATTTTGAGAACAGTTTGTTAACACAGAACCTGCAGCTCAGGATACTCATGCATCTGACTAAGTTGAAGGACAACAGATAGTCTCTCATTGTTTTCATTGGTACAAGGAGGACAAGAGTCAAGCAGACAGTCCTGGATGTGGCAGGGGTTAGTCATCAGTACTTAAAACCACTTTGAACATACTTGTTTTGTATAAATGCTGCCAGTGTCTCAGAGTCTCCATCAGATTGCCTTTCCTGCTTCTGCTTATCAGAGGTATTTCCTATTTGAAACATTTCAGGTATGATTCATCTGCCACTATGCAAGTCAGTTGTCCAAGGACAGTCCATTAATTTTCCTGCTGTTAGACAATAGGGAGCCTTTTAGATATGTGCCCTCACTTTTGGTAAGGTGTTTTCCAAGTGCCTTACCTAGATGTCTCCGCAGTCCTAAGCTAGCAGATGCCCTTACCATCAATCACATTGTGCTCATTTCTCACTCCCACTTTCATTCAGTTTCTTTTTGCAAAAACTCTCTGGAGACTTGCTTCATTTCCCTGCTTCCCAAGACCTCCAGATACCACAAATCAGAATAAGGATTATCTACACAAAAGGTACTAGCTATTAATCTCTGAATGCTGAAATCAGGATAGAGCTGTGTGTCTTATCATGATCCCTCCAGGACAACTGGTGATTGTCATACATCTTTGCAAAGTACCAACCTCATCCTGTCCCTGACGTTTAAGGATCTAGGGTCATCACTTTCCCTGTTTTCCAACACCACACTGTGACTGCACCTTTAATTAGGAATACCTAATGTTTTAAGGCTTTGTCTCTTACATTGGAATACAAATTCTGGGTAAGTTCAGCAAAGTCAGTTACAGGGATCTTCTTTTCCATTTGTGCAACTCTTTTCCTGAAACTTACTATAACTTAATTATCTCTGAGTCTTCTACCCCTTTGCAAAACTTGGCTGAAATTGGGAAGAGGGTGCACCTGGGACAGTGTGGAGAAAGACAGGTACACAGACAATGGTTGCACAAGCCCCATTTTCTTTGGAAAGTAGACTGAAGAGCAGGAACACAAAAAAGTTGAAGTAGAGGAATAGAAGGTAAGAAGGCAATTAATGTATTAAATAGAAAAGGGTTTTGTATAAAAATGAGTGGGAAATAACTTTTTTTTAACCTACATTCCACATATTTGTGCTTTAAAGAACAAAAGGCTATAGATACTGAGGATGAAAATGTTATTATAGGTGGTATGTCACTCTTGTCACTTATGCTATGGTGAAAAGCCATTTTTCTGAAAGGAAGTGATACAGATGTCTTTAAGATCATTTAGTCTCGCTTTGCTCTCCTCTTACAGTTTGTACGTAACCAAATATTCTCAGCCAAAATACTTTGTCTCTTCTGGGCTTCATCATGAATTTGCTGGTATACTTTGAATAAGAGCAATGAAGGTTTCTTATGAATTCAAAGATGGAAATTACATCCTTAAGATAAGTCTGATTTGGTCTGTTGGCTGCTTTGAAGGTTTGGGTGGGAGACTAAGCAGCTTGATGTTTCCATTGCATCCTCCTGTATGTAGGGGAAGCAAGCACATGCTTTTTATGCAAACAAGACCTTGTCTTGCAAGCTTGAAAATACCTAACATGTTCTAGATCATGTGTAGTCCAGTATATATACTCCACTGTACATGGTAAAAGGAAGTAGAGTGCCATTAGTTTACTTCCAGGTTTTTTTTTCAAGGAGAGAGAAACAGAGGCTTAACAGTGCTTTTGAAGTTGAAAATCATAGGTGAGTAAGAAGCAGTATGGGACTGCATTACCCTGTTGTGTCTTAATGATGTAGTGAGCATTAGGCAGTATGGCATGAAACGTTACAAGTTGAGTTATGCCAGCAAAAAGTAATTTAAACTTTTGATTTAAGAAATGAAAGATTTAAAAAAAAACAATGGAAAGGAAATTTAATGGACGTTTACACTTGTCAGTAAAATGTTTCATATGACCCTGTGCAGAATTTAGTAAGAAGCTTTAAGAACAGTTTTTGGGGGAAAAAAATCCATGACATACATACTACTAAACAAGCCTTTAAGACTGTAACTATAAACTTGGACCCACTTAAGACACATCTCTATGGAGAGTTTCTGTATTTCATTTTTATAAAATTGACATTTTTCAAACTCTTAGCTTTAAATTGAGAGGTAATGGAAGAAAATAGAATGTGCGGGAGTGAAGGGTCTGAAATGCAGCTTACCTTTTAAAAGCTGTGGTCACAGACTTCTTTTGTAATTCTTTTTAAATATAATAGTTTCATTGGAAGGCTATTTCCTGTTAAAATTCTAACAACTCTGTATCTGATCTACTGAACTATAAGACCTCAAAGGTCTTGAAATTTCTTTCCTTTAAATACCATTGTCCTCAAAGAGTATTGTGCCAGGATGGAGGATTTTTCCAATAAACAAGAAGAGAGAAGGCTTTTATGGTCTAGTATAGAAGTAGCTAGTATATATTTGTAAGGTTTTTAGTTGAAAATGGTGTGTGTTAGGTTCTTTACCAATGTGTTAAAAGATTAGTTCCTTCAGCACAGTCCTTATAAATCTGTGCAGTTTTAGACATTAATGACAAGCAAGATAGGAAGGCTGTAGCGGGTGTTTTTGAGAGCATAGTTCTGAGAGGGATTTGGGGGTTTATGAAGTATTGCCTCTTCTTTCTGAGTTTGTAAGTGACAGAAAATGAGAAAACTCACATGTTATCCCTAAATAGCATCTCTTATTGCCACAATTGGAAAGACAATTCTGCAGTAGGTGCACCGTTAGTCTCACATGTAGGAGATATCTTATATTCTTGTCCTTCAGGAAAAAACACAATGCCATGCAGTCTTTCTGGGGAAAGTAATTATTGGTCTCGGACGTTTTCTCATACCTGTATGCAAAATTCACTCAATACATATGTTCCTCAGCTGTAGCTGTAGAAAATAAATTAAATGCTATATCCTATTTTGAAATTATTTGAGTTATTGTATATTTTCTTCGCAAATACCATTAGTTTAAAAAAAAGGGATAAGAAAACATACAGTAGGTATTTCTAACTAGGCTCCTAAGAATATCTTGTCTATGCATTAGTGATTACTTTGGTCTACTGCTTGGTAATTATTTTTGTAATTCAAAAGTATTTTTAAAACATCCATCATTCATAAAGTGTATCTATTTGATGATGAGATTGATTGATGTAGTCTTAATCAGGGACAATGGCAGAAGAAGGTTTTATGCTGTGTTTTTGTGTATGTGGCAGTGGCAGAAAAGTCAATTACTGCATTTTTTTTTGGTGAGGCCTCAAACCATATGTAAAGAGAACAATATTGCCCCAGGTTTATCCATTTTTTTAACTTATTAAATATAATAGAACTACAGGCACAAAAAAGTAATTCCATGAGAAAAGACATCTTGAATCCTTCTTTTATCTCTACTAAAGAAAGCCAGAAAAGATAAAAAAAAAGAAAAGAGGCACATTGGTATACAAACAGTGGTTGTCACACTTAGGGTTTTGGTGAGTGTAAAGACTAATAAGAAGGTAGGGAAAGCCACCGACTTTTCAGAGGTAGGATTCTTAATGTTTGTGGTCTTCTCGTCTAAGAATTGATTGTTTATAAATGTTGAATCTTCAATGTTGTACACTGTGGGATTCCAGCTACGGGGTAACTAGCTGAGAGACAAAGATGATATAGGACTGTTTCACTCAAGAGCTACTCAGAAAATGGCTATTTCTCTTCTGAAGCTTATGAAATCATGTTATGCTTTATTCCTTTCTTCTGACATAACTCCTCAGGAGTTTCCTTGCAACTCCAGATGGCATGTTCCTCTTTTGAAGTCATTGCCTTTGACCAATAGTGTTTGATTAAGTTTATGTAAATGAGAATTCTCTCCTTGTCTTTGAACATCTCTTACCAGTCCCAAGTAGCAGGAAATCTAAAAAAGCAGTGCTGATTGCTTTGCTTTATATTCTCAACATTTCACTTTGTGTGACTCAAAGAATGGGGGAGAGGCGGTAGGGAGAGTCATGGATCTTAGTTTTAAATTCTTGCATGTACTTATGCCTAGAAAACAGGACTAAGCAACATAGTTTGAAAAACCCACGGATAGTAAAAATAATAGCATATGCTATTTTTCAGAAATGTGCATTTTCACAGTCCTTTTTCAAGGCTTTAGACAGTATTGATGATTCAATGGCTGATACAGCTGCCTTTGATCAGAGCACTGCATTCTTGTATTACAGCTTTAGATAGAAGGCACAGTTTTCTGTTTCATCCACAGTGAGGACTGTGTTTCTTCAGTCCCACTGTGGGTTGTATCTTATTCCCACTCTTTTACTTGCTTTCTCTTATAATGGCAGAATTTGGGAGAAAAACTGTATTCAATACAGTTACAAATTTAATTATAGATACTTAGAATCTTCTTTGAAAGATGTAAGGAAAATGTGTTATGTGTGTGGTGAAAAATAACTGATGAATATAAAATTAACATTTAAATATAAGTTTATGACAATAGCAAATGTGGTAAGTCTGCAGGGGGAACATTACAAGATGTTTTTAATAAAACTTGTTTCAAAGTTATTTGTGGCATTCAAAATATTTTGTAAATACAACCCTCATGAAGACTAGTTTTCAGATGCATTAAATGTTTTTTTAGTGGAACAATATGGTATTCTCTTTGTAAAAGCTGTGTATGCTTCAGCAAAGTGTGGGAAATAGGTGAATATGAAAGGTGAATTGGAAAATTTAAGTAGAGATCTTCAATACCTGCCTATTAGCAGAAACAAAAATAGGTTAAGTTCTTTTATAGACAGAATTTTTAATTTTTCTTTTGCTTTTATCAGTCTTCATTTTAAACAGTGTTACAATTTTGAAAGGATTTTTACCACAGAAAATTGGGTAAGCAGCTTTTACTGTGTCAGAGTAGAGCTCAAGAAATAGTAATTTTTAAATGTATTTCTTGTGTAAGCTCTATGTGGTTTGCGAAAAAACTTTAAATATTCAGATGATGTGGAGTCCAGAACAGTAGGAATTTCACATTGAATAGTATTATCTCAAGCCATTGCCATCACTGTTGCTGCCTGCTGTGTGATTGCAGATGACATCTTCTGTGCTGTAAAGCGGCTGGGAACAGTTGTGCAACTAAAGGTAGATAAAGGAAATCATTGTTAAGATTATGGTTTGAAAGTGTAAGCTGAGTGATGAAAAATCTTGTCAATTCTCTCATCCCCTTTTAGTTTTGCAAGGATGCTAGGGCAATAAAGAGATATCTCCTGTAAGATAAGAAGCAGTACCAGAAAAAAAGCTTCAATGATTTGGCTAGCTCTCTGTACATATAGTGCTGCAGTTTGAAATATCCCTGTTTTCAAATCATGAGTACATTGACATCCTCTTTTTAAAGTACTGCTAATGATAACAATTTTCTTTTATTGTCCTGGATATGGGTGGAATGAGAGCTCTAGGGGTAAAACTCATATAATGTTAAAGTAAGTTTTCAAATATTTAGATTGGCTGTAAAGTAACAGTCCAGAAAATTTGATTGCTATGGTGCTTGGACTGCACTTAGACAAAACATTTTGTGCTGAAGTGTGCAATATTATATGTGGGAAAAAATGCTGCTAAATGAATAAATGTATCAGGTAATAGTTTCTAAATATTTTATATGTACAAGTTACTGTTTAAATTCAAAATATAAACAGTTATTTAAAAGTTATCTTGAAATATACTAAAGGTAATATTTGAAGTATTTGGAAATAAGTGTCTCATTATACAAGAACTAAAATAGTACACTGGCATTAACTGAATGAAATTAGTGACAGGTCATGAGTTCTTTAACTCTTGAATGACTTTTAAAAGGCTGAATTGTGGAGTTTTAAAATAATGAGATTCAGTTTATACAAATCTTGGTTTAGAAATGAGTGATTTGAACAAAACAATATCACCCTGCTGTTTTTTTATCCACTAAAGAAATTTGTTTACACAAGTATGCTGGTTGTGGTGAATAACAGAAGTTAGGATACAACCAAAACATTTTTTCTGTAAAAAATCAGGAAGCTAAATTATCATAATGAAATTAAAGAGGTTTTTATTATTTTAGTCTTCAGCCATTAGATACAAACTTGGTATTTAATTCTCTTTGTTGAACCATTTATGTTAAAATTATTTGGGGTTCATTTAATTATCTGGAATAAATGTGTTATATGTTGCCTCACATTCTGGCCTTAACAGGTTAGAGATACTGGGAATTAAGACCTTCTACCCAAGTATACATCGTTTACTTAATGTGACACCCCATAAATTTTTGGTTCGATTAAATACCTGCCAGTGCTTAAGTAGTAGATTCTGTTTAGCTTTAGATAACTTCTTTAGATTATTTCATACACGGTAGCGTGTGTATAAAAGCCTATTTCTGGAGTTTATTGAAACCTTAAAGGTTTGGTTTGTCTTTTTTCTGAAAACCTACTGTGTAATTTGGTCAAATAGGTGCTGTAGTGCTCAGAGACAGATCTCTTTGGATCTGTGTTGTATGAAATGGTATACTGCCTAAGGCTCCTTAGTTTACTTAGAGTTTGCATAAATGTATACAGGGCATTTGAAAACCCATGAAAGTTTAAAGTTTAGTTGGAAGTTTAACAAAGTGCGATCAATCATTATGAGAAACCATGTCTAACTTTATACTTACTGCTTTAGTTCTGCTATGATTTTCTTGAACATGTATGTACTAAAATTTTTTTCAAAAGGCCTAACAGCGTAACTGATTTTCCATTAGACTTAGGCAATTGATTCAGAGGAAACTCCAGGCGAACTGAAGTTTAAAACTGTATTTAGATTTTTTTTGCCCCACAAGGTGTTCTGTGTAACTATGATACAAAATTTGCCTGACATTTTCCACGGTGTCCTGTGATAACTGAAACCCACTGAAGTCAAAACAAGAATCTTAACTGGCTGAAGTGCTATAGGGTGATAAAGGAGTAACAGTACTGAGCATTTACCAATACATAATAAGTCTGTCAACCTTTACAAAGTTTCTAAAAATGCTGGAACGGATTTGTATGCTATAAACATGACCTAGTATTTTTTTACCCAGTGTAAGGAAGGACTCATAATTTTTATTTTAAAAGAATAGTGTTTGTGTGAAGAAGTGGGAGATGTCTGTTAGCGGCATATCTACAGTATGTTAGACTATGAATCTGTAGTTAAATATTGTGATTTATACATACATAGAGGTATATTGTACATGCATAAATTCAACAAAAGTGCTCATACAAAAATCTATTCAAGTTTTAGGTCCACACAACTTTTCCAAACTGTATGTCTGAGAACAAATGCTTATTATAGTAAATATAAACATTACAAATTAATCTTAGAAATCCCATGGAATCTTCCATGTATGTTTGTAATGGAAGGTTTTTACAGTGATGTTTACTGAATTATCAGAATGAAGAAATATCCAATTTGAACTAAGTGTCATTTTATGTAGTACTTTTACAAGAAGATTGCTTCCTTTTGATTGACACTGAAAAAGAAAAAACTAAAAAAAAAAAAAAAAGAAAAAGTGCTCTTTGGTGGTAAACACTAAATGAATTGAAAAAGCAAGAAGTATCTGTTATATCAAGTGTTCCATAATGTTTTTTTGAATAGGCCTAATTGTTTTCAATAAAAATTGGTTCTTAGCGTTAGGCTTGTTAGAAGTGGGGAATTGCTACAGTGAAGTTAAATTGCATTGATGCCATCAGTTAAATTAAGAGACCTGAAAAATATTGCTTTTAACCTACACTGTACATAGGTTAAGTTTCTTGAGTAGCTACCAGAAAGATTGACAGCTACATCATTTTTATGATGATGAATGGTCCTCTAATATGTTTGAAAAGAACTATACTTATTGCAGATAGGGACACACAGAGTTGCATCTGAAGCAGGTTCTCAAAGACCATTTGTATCAAAACATACAATATTTCACTGTAATAATAAATAGAAATATGATGGAATGATACTTGCAGCATAATAACAAGTGTTAAATGAATCTCCTTTGCAGAAGAAATGGGTTATTACTGTCTAAAATACTTTGAAAGAATTTGGAGTTTCAATACAAGAGTTATTCCCCCATATTATTACAAATAATAAACATTTCAAGAAATTTATTTCTTTATTAACAAAAATTGCTTTTTACCATCAGAGGAGGGCTGTGTCAAACAGGCTATCAGGGAGCAGCAATGGTTGGCTGCTCTTTGGGGGCTGGGGAAGAAAGGGGATAACCCAAATGGCAGGGGAGGGACCCTGCCAGCTGATGCCCATCCTGCTGCCCCCAAGGGAGGCAAGTGGGGCAGGCGCTGGGGTGATAGTCTACTTCCACTGAGGGTCCAGGTCATCAGGCTGTTAAAGCCTATTAGTCCACCCAGGGCCCTAACACTGGTTATGCTAAGTAACAGTAGAATTTCTGCTTGATTTGTATTAATTTATATCTTTATGTACTTATTTTTTCCTTCCAAAACATTTTTGTATTTTGCTTCTTCATATGACAGTCTTGTATTAGAGAAATCCTTAGATTTTCCTAAGAAGAAGTTACTATTGACCATCTAAAACAACATCTGAAAACTAAATAATCAAATGTTGCTTTTTCCCCCTTAAACCGAGACCGAAAGGAATAATTACCTTGTTTTGACAAGTGAACCGAAGAAGTATGACACAGAAGTCTTACAGGAATGCATACATGAAAACTAGGCTGTCATGTTTACAAGGTGATTTTTTTTCATATGATGAATTTTTCAAACGGTAAGTGGTCTGTAAACTATACTGATATTTTTCTGAGGAACACAAGCTTCTTTTGGCTATCCTGTAAGGAAATGAGTTAGGAATAAATATAAATATAAAATTTTGATTGTGCACCTATTATATGAAAACTGAATCATTCCAAGCTGTTGTTATTTTTGCATTACATGTATCTATTATACAGTACATTTTACACCAATCATTGACTGTTCTGCAAGCATTGTTGAATAAAAGATGGGTTTGAGTTATAGGTATTGAATAGAGTTAGCATCACATTCTGTATAAACCCTGAGATACTTCTGAAGAGAAAAAGGAATAGATTTCTGTGACCATGTCTGAATATATGTAGTATCATACATGAGTGAACAACTGTATTTTCAGTATTCCTTTTATCTCAGTTCTGTAAAGTGCTGTTTAATGGTTTTCCATTGGTTGCAGAACCTTCCAAAGTTGGCCTACTGTTTTTTTGCCAGAGCAACTGACAAGTATTTCAGCATTTGGGAGAGTGCTTTTTAACTTGTACTTTTAATTACAGTGTCTTTAATTGCAGTAACATCTGTTAAGATACTTGGAGTCTTATATTCAAAGACTAATCTTCCCTCGATGTGTTACGTGATGTATTTGGTTTACATCCAAACTTTTTAACCAGAAGGGTGACTGAGTTTCAGCTACATTCCAAAATGTTGAAAGCCTTTGAATTGTTATTTGCAAAGGGGTATTCTGTAGCTTCAAGAAAATTATATATCCATGAAATATTTTGTAGTATTGTGCTGTTAATTCAGATGTGCGAGACAGTAGACTTTAAAGGACCTTCACGTTTGTTCTAACTTTGCTTTGAAAGAGCAATACCAGAATCAAAAGCGTCATTACTGCTGAAGGAATGCGCAGTTCTGCTCCTTGTAGATCTACACTCATATTTGACCAGAAACTATCATCTTGACCTTAAATCTTAATCTGATGTTCTTTTGGAGCATGTGTCTTGTAGACCATTCACTTAGAAATATTCTCAATCTATTTTTCTAGTAGTGCCTCTAGGTAAATTTCCAACCAACACTGTAATTGCTTCATAAAAGAATATTGCTTGTAAGAAAAATAGTGTATTTATTAATTCATTATATTTTCTTGCTCAAACATTGTGTGCATCTGAATAGTTATGTTTGTTCCTCATGTTACTACTGCAGTATGAATAGTATTATTAAATACTAAATAGTATACATGAAATATACTGGTTATTAAGAAGTTTCTGCTTTTTATGTAATTTTTCCTCTAACTTCAGTAGCAAGTTACCACTGGTTGTAAAATCAACTTCATTATTTCTCAAAAAAGAGAATACAGAAGAAAGAGAAAACAGGAAAAAGTAATTCTGCTAAGCTTTACTACTGATATGAAGACTCCTGGGATTTAGTGTCTTAGTTTGAGTAGGTCAGTGGATTTGACCTGTGTTTTGGCAAAGTATTTATTAAGTATGTGTACAAAGCAGGATGGCATTTGTTTTCTGGTACATTATAGTGTTTTGGTCTGGATTTTTATGTTCTAGTTGTTTGCAATGATGTGCTTAATTTCCAGAAAGCTGTTACTCCTTGGACAGAAATTATAAGCACACAGAAAATAAATTTACTTGCTAATGTCTTTATAGTTTCCAGTTATAATAGTGAGAAATTTCTTTCTAAATCTTAAAAAAAAAAAGAAAAAGCTGCTACTTTGATTAAGGTAAAAGAACTGATTTTTTAAACCAAAAATTCAAGATATTATGAAATTTATCTCTGCTTTTATTTTACAGGTGTCCCTCTCTGTAGCACACTACTTAGAAGCATGCACAAAGTTTACTATTCAACACTGATTTTATAATTCCCTATATAAATGCTTCCCTTATTAATCTAAGTATTTCCAAGGAACAAAATGTTGTATATTTTGATACTTTTAGTCTGATTTTTTCATTATTTAACCACTTTTCTGTATCTATTTTACAGATTCTGAAAATGGAATGGGGAGGAGAATATTCTCTTGATTCTTCCAATTTAGACTGTTTGTTAAATGTCCTACCTGGAGAATTGGAGTTTCAACAGATCCTTCATGATCTTGATGAAAAAATAAAGAAGAACTCTTCTAGGTAAAGAGTAGTTTATTTGTATCCAAAATATTAGTGAAAGTCATTACATTTAGGAAGAAATACAGCTTTTCCCTTCTTTCTTTTCTAGTTGTAGGTTAAAATTCTGATAATTATTTCAGTAGTAATTTTACCTTAACCACTGGAGCATTGAACAAATTTTTAATGCCATATAATTTTTGTGCTATAGTCTTTCTCTGTATGATATTTTTAACAGTTGAATCATCTTAATCTTAGGAATTATTGCAGTAGGTGTGATAGAGGAGGAAGAAAATGTGTATTCCTGTGACAGTTGTATTTCCTACAGCTATGAGATAGAATTTTTATTCACTAAAAGAGCTACAGAATTTTAGAAAAAAAGCAAAATTTGAACTCAGTATGTTCTTTAAGCATTTCCAGTGGAAGTATAAAAAGCAAGTAAGTCAATATATATAATCTTTCTCATACAAGCCATTATTTTACCTATTTCAATTGAAAGTGTTATGCTGCAATAGAAGATTTTCTAACCAAAATTTGTTTTGTAATATATGTCATTGTCCACTTCTTTGTAACATACTGGTTTCCAAAAATCAGTGCTATAGAAACAGTGGAGTACTGGAAGCATTCTTTGTTGATGTGGATTTTTTGCATGACTGCAAAAAAATCAGCTCAAGGTTTTGTGCCTTATTTGAAAAGTGGTGGCAGTGTTTTGTGGCTAAACTCTTTAGTACCTTTAAAATACTTTGACCTGTGAAAGATGCACTTAAGCCAATAAACTAATTGCCCCTTTAAAAAAATAAGTGTACATTCAGAGACATAACAAATAGCATATTTTTCTATTAAATTTTGAAAATGCTTGCCTTTGGGTAACAGTGCACATTATAGAGTTGTATAATTTCAAGGGATGCCCTTAATGACATCTGTTTTAAGATTGTGTAATTTTAATGAAGCCCACATTTGTGAGAGGTCTCTGCTCCCAAACAGCTTCCTGAAGAATGGAAGTAAACCATTGCTGTATCTCACTGAAAACTGTTTTAAGTCATCTCTGAATTATTCTTATATTGCTTATGCCAGGCTGAGAGACTTTTCAGGCTTTTTATTTATATTTTTCTTATCTCACATTTGAACATTTTAAGTTAAAAACTTAGTATTTACAAATGTAGTTGCGATAGTAATAATCCCAGGGTAGCAATGATAGTGAAGATCTGGGAGATCTGGGAAATACGCTGTTGTGGACCGTTGCATAGTACAATTTCATATTACAACTTGCCAGCTGTTGACAACAGTGAAATGTAGATACTTATTTAGAGTTTAGTTGATGTCATAACACAATTATAGGTACTTAAGTTTTGAGTTGCTATGGTCTTATCTGGGAAAGAACAGTATCAGTGGTTTTGGCAGATGTGTTGTCACCTCTTCAAGTACCAAATAAAAGTGATTTTGTCATCATCATGCAGAGCCAGCCTGAGAGTTAGAAAGATTATTATCAAGATGAGTCTTCGGAATGCCTGCTTTACTACTATTTTTGTTTTTAATGTGTGTAAAATGTATGCTGCTGGTTGAGAAAACTTTTGGCTGTGAGAGAGCAGGCCAGCTGTTCATTCCTTTTAGTGGTACTTTTTGTCAGTTAACATTTTATGTTATGGTTTATGTTAACATCATCACAGTGGAACTATTCGTACATTTTTAAGAAGGCTGATTGTCCCTGTTTTAGGTACATAGTCCTACAAATTAGAAGAGCCTTTCACTGTAAGTTTTGTAAGATCCAAATGGAACTTTATCCAAGGAGAGCAGGAGATTGGATTAGGGTGTGGTACACAGCAACACATGTCAGGAAAAGCTTTATATTTCTGCTGAATTGACACTTAAGCTAGTTTTTAGACTAATTTTCACAAGGAAAATTAGAAAGTAGCCCTGTAGTTACCAGGTGATGTTTTGCTCCGGTAATATGTCAGTTTCAGAAATGGAGAGGAGTTTAAAAGAAGATGGACAGCGGCTGATGTGACTTTTAAATTAAAAAGAGTCCTTTTATTGCTAATATATTAGAGGTAGCATGGAATGAAATCATTTTCAAGTTACCATTGATCTTTGTAAGTGGTATGATAAGAGCAGCTCTATGCGCTACAGTGATACAATTGGAATACAATCCATTTTTCATCAGATAGATTTATGATTTTATTATACCACAGAGAATAAACATAATAGTATACAGCATATATATATTTTTAAAAATAAAACATTGTGTAAAAAATTATGATCCAAAAGTGTGTAAATCACTTGAATGCTCATTTATTGCCTTCCAACTGAATAGCTTTTATAAAATTGTGTGACACGACAAATCAGATATGCTTTCCAGCAGTTGAATTACCTTCAGTATTTTTGTATTTTACCAATCCTATTTGCTCCTACATAAAAAAAAAAAAAAGCCATCTGTACAAAATTGTTTTATTTGTAAGTTTTAAGGGAGTAAGTGGTTCATTCATTCACTATTATATAACAGAGCTCTTATTACACTTGAATGTTAACTTTATTTTTACAGCAGTTTATAGATGCAGGTGAGTATGAACTCTCAAAACTATTGTCATTGCTGGTGAGTTTTATGTGCAATGATAGTCTTGGGTTATTCTAAAGTGTGAAGTTATATTCATAATTTCATCAGGATGGCCATTTGTCTTCAGTCTTTGCCCTCACATTTGGTTTGACTTTTACTGTTCATCAAAACTTAGTCTTATATTTTTTTTTCCTAATTGGAGGATTAAGAGTTAGTAAGAGTTAATTTTTGAGCAATCCACAGAACTAAACTTTCAGCTGATATTTAATACTTATAAGCAGAAAGTAACATACAGAGCTTGAAACCAAGCTTATAGTGCTTAACTTGAAAGTGATTGTAAGCATGAAATCTCTTCAGCAGTTGATTTTTTTTGTGTATTCAGTTCTTTCTTCAGTGAGTGATTGGCTGCCTTTTAGTGGTGATAAAGTGACGATAGATTCTATGAGTCTGTAGGACAGTGTGAGGTATTCTAGGTCTTCAACAGAACAATTACAAAGAATTCAACAAAATTATTTACTAATAATTGTGTCTCCACAATACACTGGAGACTGTATCTTTGTGTGACTTTTCACAAAGGCTTCATTTGACTTCAATCTGATAAACTTCAACCTGACTGTCTAATTAACAGTAATTCAGTCATCTGGGATTTTGAGGAAGGTCTTTTTTGAAGGGCTTCAGTGAGGTCAATAATAATAAATGCTTATAGCATTGCATCTTGTCCCAGAACTGTTCAATATAAATGGTAATCATTATTTGAGCAACTAACAAGATCCTTAACTTGCGAATAATAGGACTATCTGGAAAGTACCTCAATAAGGATGTAGTATGACATTTTCCAGTTGTTGATCATAACTTTGCTGATTTGCGTAGAAATACTTCCCACTATCATTACCTCAAAACAAAGGGATGGAGGAGTTTCAAAGAGGGTATTAAGCACTGCTGTGCTTAGTTCTTATTCTGTGTTCCTGTATCAGAATTGAAGTGTGCAAGGGCTCATGTGTTGTTAATCTAAGATGAGCTGCAAGAGTTATCTTTATCTTTTATTTTGAAGAAAATCTTGTCTTATTCCTTTCTGGAATTTTTAGGAAGCAGCTACACCTCACTTGCCTGTTATTCAAAAGAATTAGCAAAATCTCGGCATCTCCATCCAAAATCCCAATGGTGGTTGAGTATTTGGGAGAATTTCAAACTAGGGCTAACTGTAGAGGGATGAAATTGAAAATTTTATCAGTTTTACTTGGACCTAATATTTATTACAGCTCTCAAAAAGAATTTGACTCTTCTGTGTGAATGTAACCTGCTTGCTGTACAAGTGCATTACTGGAGTATTCATTTGAGAATTTAGTACCTGTAAAGATATTGGAATAATGTTACTAAAACCTTTGTCAAAATAGTATCTGTCTATTCACTGCCCTGGACTAATTGCTAGGAATAAGTAATTAAGCTGAGAAAGGAATGTAATTTTATTCCTATTCAGCCTGTGTTGTCTTTGTGCATGATCACTGAGTTTGGAATAGTTATTTCTCATCACCTTGCTAAGCTGGACAGCAGAGAGTTTCTCAGAGATGGGCTACTTTAACAGGCACACAGTTTCTTTACTCCAATATACAGTGATTATAATTCTGTCAGTATCTTAGGTAGGTAGTTAGCTGTCACATACATCTACAGAAGCTGTAATCGTATCTTGGACTGCACTGCGAAATTTCCCAAATAATTTCATATGACAATACATGAGACAATGTTTTTTTAGCCATTATTTGTTACTATCACGTTTTGGTCAATGGAGTTGAAAGCCTCCTAAGTTTCACTGCTAATCTTCTGAAATAACTTACCAAGGCAAAGCTTACATCTTGTGGACTGAAATATCTCAAGTGTTTAAAAGAAGATTGGAAGTTAAAGGTAGGCAGTGGTTCAGGTAGAACTGATGGTTCTTGTATGGTTAAGCTGTTGAGTAAGTTTCGCTTGCTGAGGTGCAGCAAAGTAATCACTATTCTATTTCTTTCTTGTTTCAGTGGTATAATTACTTTACAGCTTTGGTGGATATGTTTTGTAAGTAGCTAAAGTAGAGAGATGAAGTAGCTTGCAAAGTGCTTGAAGCAGGTGCTACATCTTTGGTTTATGTCTTAAGGTCCAAGATTACAATAAGAAGAATTTGAGGAAGTTAACTTTTTCAAGGCTTTTGTCTTTATAATAAGCCTATAACTTTCAGAATCATACTTTAAAGAATTGCTGGTTTTAAGTATCAAGACATATTTGTCTTAACAGAGTTTTTCCAAAGAGGTACGGTTTTTGTAGTCAGTATTTCCATCAGTTTTATATTGCTGCTTACAAAACAATTTTAAACTTCGTTCTTACTGGTCTTATTTTATTTTGAATAGAACTTAGATACAAAATAGGAATAAGAGAATAATATAGTCAAACTATGAAAAAAATGTTAACATACACACAAATATGAGGTGATAACAAAACCTATATTATTAGCAGTAGCAGCTTTACTTTCTGGCTTTATCCTCTGGCTTTCTCCTCTGCTGGTGAGGTCACCATTGTAAAGAACATAAAATATGAAAAGGAATTTCATCTGTTTATGCAGTTGGAGTAAGAAAATGGACACGCCAGAAAGAATAAGCTGATGGTCAGATAGACTAGAATGGAACAGCATAAACATTATGGGCCTGGAACTACAGTAATCCCATTTTTTTCAGAATTTTAGAAATCCTCAGAGATACAATGTACCATGAGTATTACTGTAGGTTGTCATAAGCATTGCAGGAACATGCAAGATGTTAAGTAGCCATTTTTGGTAAAGCCTCTTGTTCCTGTTCAAGACAAAGTTATCAAAACATTCTTTGCATGAATCTTCTTTTTTTTTTCAGTTAGGTTGAATCTGGCAGTTTAAAAGTTACTAGAAAATAAGTTACTTATATTTTTGGTTAAATTCATACATGGTAGTGGTGGGGCATCAGCAATGACCTCATGAAATTGTCTGTAGATCATGAGAAATTTTCTTAGTATTTCCTTTTTGGTAGGTCAGCTTTCATGAAATAAAACAAAATGTTTCTTTCACCATGGGAGAAAGAGTAACAATGAAAATGCCTGTGGGAATTATACTGGTAAAAGTCTTTCTCAAAGATTCCGTATTACTCCATGTGTACAGCAGGTCCTCTGACACACAGGTTTCCAAATGATATGACTGATTTTGTACAAAATGCCCTGTATCTTTAGCAGTCATGCTTCTTAATGAATATACATGATAATAACAAAGTAGTATTATGTTAGTGGTGCTATCTTCAAAAAAGTGCAAACAATTATTTCATTATTTTTAAAACAAACTGTCTGTTCCTAATAAAAGACATGTAAGCTGATACTAAAAGCAGATCTCCATGAATATGAGGATCTTAAGCATAAGTAACATGAGGTTTAAAGATAATTTCACTTTATAGCTTAGCAGTTTAATTTAACCAATCTCATTGTCATTTTATGGCTGTTCCATATGCTGTATGAAATAAATTGAAACAGTGCTTGTTAGAAATTGAAAGGAGTTAGAAGATGATCCTTCAACTTACTCATAGTAATCTTAGGCAATGGGAAATGATATATGGAGACAGCAACCCTCATTTTGATACTGTGCTTTTCAAAATAATGTTTTATCAGTATGACAGAGCTTACACTATCAGTTCCATTATAGTACTTGCTTTGTAACTGTTTGTCCATTGATGCAGCCACTTAAAAAGCAGTCTCTCCAAATGATTAGGTTATTCCTAAAAACTGTCACTAATTTAATAAATAAGAGCACAAAGGAGTTCTCAGACTGCGGCTATCTACAGTGGGAATACTTACTAAATGGTATCAACATGCTACTCCAGAAAAGCACTCCAGTGTGGACACAGATAACAGAAATTTGCTTAGTTTGTGAAAAAAACCCCAACCCTCACCTGTAAAAAGGAGACACTATTTCAGGGAAAAATTCCTTGTTCAGTAGTTTGGTGACTATTTTTTTCTGGTTTTTGTCTGAACAGTTCCACAGGTTCAAAGAAAGGTGGAATGATCTGTGGAAGAAAAATTGAGGGCTGTTAAATACTAGGACACTATCTGATTTAAGTCCTTGTGTCACAAACTTCTAGAGATGATGAAAATATTCTGAGAAATCTTAACATTTTTTTTCTCTTTTTTTTTTAATTCTTTGTTGGCATCTCGTAGTGACCACTGTCATAGACCTGGAGATGTTCCAACTGACCAGGAACAGCTATTCTGATGTAGTTCCAGTAGGCTAATTTCCAACAGAAGAATTAAACACCTTCTGACTAGGTTCAGCAATGTCCCAACATTGGTACCTGAGCACCTAAAACATTAATTGTATGCCTCGCCTTATCATTAAGGTATAGTGTTTCAGAGAATGTTTCAAAAAACATGCATATGGAGCATAGAACCGGTTAACAATAGTAAACTGGGAAAAAGCATTGAGTACTGAAGTATGTCTGATTTACCTGTTGTACTCCAGATCTTGTATTCCTGATTTAGGTAGGTTTGCACACAGACATGATTGTATTTTTCCATTGACTGCACAAGATTTTAAGACAATTTACCCTCCTGTCGTACGTGTATAGTGTCAGTTGACATCATATGGGTTGATGCCTCAATTTGTTCAAAAAAAAGTACTCCACTGAACTTAATAAGATATATTTGCAGTTAAACCTGAATGAAAAAGGCTTATTGGGGCGGGGGGGGGGGGAGGGGGATTTAGCACTTTATATAGTTTTTTGTAATTGTTCTTCGAAGGATAAAATTCATTAAATACATTAAGCACATTTTTCACATTAACATTATATATTTTGTTTGCAGTTTCTAAGCTTCAGCAAATTTCCTTTCTAAAAAAGGAAATCAAAGTCTCATTCTCCCTAAACTGATAGGAAATTACAAAGTTTTAAATACTAGCCCGCACAGTGAGAATAATTTTAATCCCATTTGGTAGAAGTATTTTGTTTAAAATGGTTCCTTTCTAAACCCAGATAATACACATTAAAATGCTTTTTTTTTTCCAGAGGTAACCAAATTCCTAAATATTTAATTTAATGATGTAATTCATGTGAAGGAATAAGTACCTATAATTAACCATGTTTTTGTAATACTAATTGTTGACAAAAATCTTAAAAGAAATAGCAATGCTTTTGAGACCATGTTTACCTACAGTATGCTGTAAGTAAACAGAATGAAAATAGTTTTATTCAATCAAAAACAGTTTTAGTCCTAATTCAATGTTTATTGTGATAAAAGGATTAAATAAAATTAACAGACTTATCATGATTTGTATCTGTAGGGAGGGCCACTGAAAGGTATCCACCTAATCCCTCTATCAGTGTTGGGACAAATTACCAAAATATCTGGTCTTGAGAACATCTGTAGCCGATTCATAGCTTGTAGTTTATTGGCTTGCACACAGATTCATATATCAAAAGATGAGTGTAAAAACTGGTTTGTAATTGAAGCAGATTGGCACACCCGAATGACAGTAGTCCCTTTTACAATGCACAATGCTGTAATCTATTGGGTATGTTTGAATGAGACACATCAGCACACTGCAATAAAAGCCTTTGATAGTGTCCCAGGAGTCAAGGTATATGAACAAGGCATTTAGTTTCATAGTCCTGAGAACAGGTTTCACAAGTTAAAAAGATGCATGCCAATCTTTTGTCAAGTTTAGAATTGGTATTCATGGCTGGGCTATCCCATCAGGAACCTGAGTGGGCCATGGGGGTCCTTTGTGCTCCTGATAAGGTCCTTTGATGATGGGAAGATACTTGTTTCAGTGCACTTCATTTTGAACTCAGTCATGCTCAGGAAAGTCTTAAGAGTTTTGTATCAATTTTGTAGAAGTGTTTTACAGGCCACCCATATATTTATAGGTTTTAGAAGTTTTTATATATTTTAGCATTAGTTGTAGTTACTGAATTTGGTTTTCTGAAGATAATGCAGCTATAAAATGTGGTGACTTCATTTTGATAGAGTAGATACACTTTGAATGTTTTACCTCATGTCTTTTAAACATAAAACAAATTACCCATAATTCTTAATGAATACAATTAAATATGGGAAAATAGGCTGTTCAAAATGACCTATTTATTTTGATGAAATTTTTTTTAGAAGTTGTATAGTCATAGTTCTGGAAACAATTTATGTATGTTTTTTCTGACATTCAAAATGCTACTCTTTTTCTGCACTTAGATTGTTATGATCGTCCTTGCATTCTATAATTGTAGTTGTTGCAGTTTTCATATACAGCTTGTTATTATTTAGTACTGTATTTTAAAGAAACAAAAGGCACAAAGTGAAACCTATCATAGGTGGTATATCTTGATGGCATTCTGGGAAAAAATACACTTCTCTCTGTTATGCTTGTTGTAGGTAACTTAAAAATAAAAGGAAAATGCAGACTACTGCTTATCTCTAAACTTAATTTAATGTGATCATTTGCTTATTTTTTTCCACTGTTCTTTTAAAATGTCAGTTCAAACTAACAGACTCAGTTCCCAAAGGTACAGATGACACTGATATACTTTATTGCTGTTGATCAGAATGCGACAGCTCGTAGGAATTTAGGGTGCATTGCATAACATCTGTAAAAGAATAAAATGCAAATCACTCGATAAAGGAGAAAATCCAGTAGAAAATCAAATAAATACTTCTTCCACATCCTGAAGACAGTACTGCAGACAGAATTAAATGGCAAGGTACAGTCAGTGGGTGATATTCAGAATGGCCTTTCATCACTTATTTCTTGTTACAAATTTATATGGGTTAGTAATGTTTTAAGATTTTTTTAAAATTCATATTTGAAGAAGATTATATTTTTAATAAAAATAGTTACCTCCCCAAAGGTGATATTTCATAGAAAATTAATCTTTCCATACAGAGAAGATATGCAGAAAAAAAAAGAAAAACTTTATTCAATGTTACTAATTAAAAAAAAATAATTTTCCCTTTTTTTTTTTTATAAACTGGGGGTCTTTAATTTAGTATTTTTTCACAGCTTGTAATACACTGAAAGATTGTATTTGTTTTCCAGTTTCTTTTCTTCCCTCTCCTCTTGTTCTCCTTTTCTCTTCTTCCTGTCCTCTTTTCTAATCTTCTTCTTTTCTCTTCTTTTGCCAAAACTACTCAAGTTTGAAAATGTTAGAGAGCAGCTAAAGAAAAACAGCCATACTTTATATCTATAAAATAAAGAGGCAAGTGGCAGTATAATAGGCAAGTTTGTTTTTTGGTTAATATCATAAAAATAGAAAGTAATATGATCAAAAGTATCTGACACTGAAATACCTGTAAAGAGCTGAGTCTTATCAAATCCAGTAACTCTGTAGAGATAGGAAGAACTAAATTTTAATTTGTGTTAAACCTCGCATCCCTTATCAGCTGTAAGAACATAAATGGAATAACTAATATACTCCAAAATAAAATTCAGATATTAGGGAGAATCACTTTGCACTTCAGTAAACCAAAACTGGCATCAGTCATATTGTTGCCTCTGTTTGTATTAAATTTAGATCTGCCTAGATCTAGTCAATACTAATTTTCTAACTGAAACTATATAAAATATTAAGCATTGCTTTTTAAAAAAAGTAGTTCTGAAATACTGAAAAGGTGTTTATGTAGGAAAAGCTATAGAATTAGAATGTTTCTGGATTTTTCTTTTTTTTTTTATGTAGTTGTCCGCACAAATAGAAATAAAATAATTTTGGATATTCAGTTGTTCTTGTGATTTTTGCAACTGAAATCCCTGTAATAACCATACCAGCCACACCTGGTTTCGTAACAGGATTATCATTCTAAATGAGTGTTAAGGAGTGGATCTGCTCCTTGAAAACAAACTCTGTTTTCTTTCAAGTATTCTAATGACAAAAACAAGAAAGAAAAGATCTGCTTTCTCAGCACAACTGACTGTAAAATTCTTTTCAGCATTTTCTGTGATGTCAATGGGTCTTTAAGAAGTCATTAATATATGTTATATATTATAAAACAACTGCTGATTGCTAAAGGAGCAAAATGACACATTCACCTTTGAATATGGTAGTTGATTCAGTTTATATTCTCTGCTTTAGCTAATTAAGCACCGTGGACCAGATCTTAGGTTGGATGATGTCTTATTCACTAACTACTTTATTAAAAAGTACAAGATTGTTTGAGAATTGAGGCAGTACTTACTCTTACTGAGGATGGTACAATCTGGCCTGAAGGAAATTTATTTTAGCTCTAGCTTGACTATATTTAAATGTTAATCCTGCAAATTCAGGCCTCATTTTGTGAGAGTAATTTAATCTATGAAGAAGGCGGCCTAGTGTTACATTAATATGAAGTAGTTTTTCTTTTTGAAATATGGAATATATAAAATGCTTTTATCTCCAAGTTATGAAAAAAAAATCCTGTGATTTTTGGTTTTGATTTTTTTAGCATAGAACAGTGTCTTAAAGACCTGCAATCAGAAGTAAATGAAATATGTACCGATGAAATACTACAAAGCACAACTGACTGCCTTCAGTGGCTAAACAACTGCAGTTTTACTTCTCTCAGACCTTCTTCCACACACCACGGAGAGCTGATGGAGTTCCTTAGGAGCCTGGTAAATATTGTTTACTAAAGACTTTAATGTTTGGGAAAGTTGGTTATATGATGGGGGGGAGGGGTTTGAGGTTAATTAGTTTTCTCATTTCAGTCTTCACTGGGTGAGGATAGTTCAGAAATTTTATTATAAGGCTTAGTACGGTTTTTATGTCTGCAGCAGGGTGTTATGTTTCCTTTTGATCATGCCTTAAATAGACAAACTTGGGACAAAGTCTTTTCACTGATACTACCACATGTTCAGCACTGCTAGGACTGTTCTGTAAACACACATTGGTAAAAAACATCTGATGTTACTGTCTACACCAAGGCTGTTACTGTGACTGGTTGTTCTTCACGTCCATCACTATGAATTTAACTAATCTAATACAGGTTATTGTCCTTTATGCATTATTTAAGCATTAGTTTCTTATCTACTTTTTCTAATTAGAAATGTGGGAGCTACTTCGATTGTCCCAGCAATTTGTACAACCAGACATAACCAGAAATCAAATTTCACTTCAGTGAAAAATTCCATCATTTTAGAAGGCGTTTTAATCCAAAATTCTTATTGACAGTTAACCTTAGAATATATGTGTGGAAGTGGAAGTCTGGAAAATTGAATTGGCTAGATGAGTGAAGGATGATACCTCAGGAGATGACAGCCTGCAAGTTTATATATAAACAATGTATATGTGTGTTTATATGTTTGAGTGTCAGGACAAATAAACAGTATCCAGTGGATTGTTCTTTGTCACTTCCATGTCATGGTTTAGTTGTAGGACATGGACACCTTTAGGCTAAGATTGGATATATTGGCAAAGGAAAACTTCTGTGGAGAAGTAGAGTATTTTGTCCTTTGGGACTATCTCCTGGCTAGAGCTCAAGCTTCATCAAATCGCCTCTCAGTTTTTAACTCTTAAAACTGGCTGTTGATCTTTCAGTCACACTTGAGTCCACTGGATATTAAGCTGTGTCAAATGAGGAAGTCACCTCTAGAAACACCAGGTCTTTAATGTTCATGTGGTGAAGAAGTGATGTTGTCCCTTCTAACACAGGTGATCACTATGCATGTTGCTGTTAATAATCACCCCACTCAAGGGTGTCAGAGACTGCTATGTCATAATTGATCTAGACAAAATGCAAGAAGCCCCAAAAATGCTGACTTACAAAGTCTTTTGTTATTCCTCTTAGTCCAGTTAGATCCTTACTTAAACTCCCTCAGAAGAGGGCATGTCCATGATGACTTACTTGCGTCCATTCCCTGCTTTCTTCCTTCTCCGGGGTCTATTCAAGCGATATACCTGAACACCAGGTGGCGGCATTTGTTTGGGAAACACCAAAATATCCCCATCTCTGGAATACTTCGGGTATATCTTATACAAAATGTGCTTTCCATCTCTTCAGCTACCCAGGAGCACACTGACTGCATGATGGTCTGGCTGTGGGCTGCAGAATCCAGTTAAGCCTTGAGAATGGCTCTGTGGCAGGCTGCTAAACAGACAGCAAAGTGTGAGAAGCCTTAAAGTCTCAATTCTGCACAGCTTATCAGGAAAACATCTGTGGAGCTCAGGAGCTGGGACATCACACTTTCCAGGCTCATGACTTTTTAGATAATCCAGCCTGTTGTGTAGATGAGACTACAGATGAAAAGTGTATATGGATTAGCATAGATAATCCATCTGTAAAAAGTTATACTCGCAGTAGATAATCTTTAGCTCCATAAACAGATCTGCAGTAAACTATTTTCAATAATATTCAACATTAATGCAATTATTACAATCTGACCTTTCTTAAATGTCTATCTCCATCCATTGAACTAATTAGTCAGTTGACTTAACTTCTCACTTGCAAGCTTTTAATTAAATATCAAATAATACATCTTCAATAACTAACATTCCTTCTACTTCAGGACAATATCCCTATTCATTGTTACTCCTTATTATGTGTGTTTATTTTGTTAGGTATTTTGTTTATCTTTTAAGTTGCTGGAACAATTAAAAAAAATAGTGCAAAGTCCTGTTATGTGCTTTGGCTGAGGTGCTGTGTTTAGGTTTATGGTTAGCGTATTCACATGTATTTGTGAACTCCCATGGAAATACTGAGAGGTTCTTCATGAAGCCTGAAAATGTTAATTACTTGAAATTTCATCATTCTCTGTACTGTTTTGTATTTCTAAATATTTAAAAGCTGAATATGTACATGAACACATCTTCATTAAATTCTGTTCCTGTTAAACTAATGACAAAATCTTTTTTTTAACAAAATATTTATCTTATGGGATTTGTTTATTGATATGATGGGTCGTAGTCTGTAGTAGGTAGTAGTCCAGTTGGTAGACCAGAAATGTTTTCCTGTGTATTATTTTCACTAACTTCCTGTGCTCATAAGAGAATTTTTCATGCTCCTCTAAAACCTTTGGATACTAATTTGGATCCTTTTCTCTTGAATAGTTTTGGCATCATCTTTTGAAGTATTTTTACAGATTAATTTTCAAATAGAAAAGCCTATGTCAATATAGGCAATGTTCAAAGAGACTTGATGACACTGTGTTTTCAGAGCTTCAAAGTTCACTTCAGGGGCTCTTTTTCTGAGTAACACTAAGTCTAAGATGGCATCTGGAAGCTCCCTATTTTTAATGCTTTACTTTAAGTTGCAAAGGGCTTGAAACAATACTTAGATTCTTGCCTGCTTTCATGAATAAAAATGTTTCTGCTTAACCTTAAAAAACAGCAGTAGGGATTTGCTTGGAAGACATTTTGGATTCATCATCCAAAGGCATCAGTTACATTCAGTGTTTTGACAGCTTCTCTTGTTTTGTTCTTTTCAGAATATAGTATTTGAGCATGGTTCATAAAAAAAAATTAACCTTTAAACTCCAGAAGTCTACATGTGGAGACCTGACACTTCAACACAGTGGTTAGTGATTAGGATTTCAGTTTACACACTGAGACACATTCTCTTTGGGGGCACAAACTTTCTAGAATACTTCAGTAGATAATACAAGAAAATCAAATCAGCCTTATGTATATGCATATTGATATGTATGATTTAAGATTTTAACTAGGTATACGTACTGCTATCAAGTGCACATGCTTTTATAGAATGATACTTGACTGATAATTTCCTTTATTATTCTGTCTTCCACATGTATTTCCTGCTTGTAATTAAAAAAATTCACAGGAAACATTCTGAAATAAAGATGTAAAATGGAAGAAAAATAGCTAGTTTGTTATTTTTTAAGACTTTCCTTTATGGGAGGCAATCATGCACTCTGTCTTTTGTTCAGAATTAGCTACTGTGATGCAAGTCTTTTATTTTTCATCACAGAGCACTCCAGAGTAAAGGGCAATAGGAAAGTTAAGCTCTTGTTTTCTCCCATAAGAGTGCAATAGTTCTGAGTCATCCAGAACAAAGAATAGTAGTTTCAATATTGAAAATTTTTGTCACTCAAAAGCATGAAAGAAAAAAAAAAAGCAAGCCAACTGAAGTTTTTGTTCTAAAGTTTGTCTTTTTTATATTTTTATAAATTATCTACTGATGAAAGCTTCCTACAGTAGAAAAATGGAACATTTTGTATTGGAAGTTATTATATTTAAGCAATACCATACTCAAATTTGACTTATTTCTCTCTCTTTCAAAATGGGAAAAGAAATAAAACTGATCATTTCCTCAAATACTTCAGGTTAAATAAATCATTAGTTCTGAAGGTGGAAGGTTGCCTACAGTTTCTTTACCAGCCTTGCTTTACAGGATGGAGTACAGCTGGGAGACCCAGAAAGGATGTGAGTGGAAAGAACTACCCTTATGTGATTTGCCACAACACTTTTCTCTGCTGGAGAGAAGCAATAGGAGGTGGGGGAGCAAGTGGGAGGGCGTCTAGATCCTGATTCACCTAAGGCTTGCCTACTTAGTTCCTGAAACCCAGAAAATCAACATTACCACCAATTTCACTCAGTTTTCTTGTTACTATGATAGGAAAATCTGTAGTCAGCTTTAGTGCAGCTGTAGGATTGAGAGCAGGTCTTCACAAGTAAAAAGCTGAAGGGCCTGGGACTGTGGCCAAAGCCAACTTGCAGTAAGAAAAATGTTGAGGATGTGGAAAGTGGGTTTGTAACAGGCAAGTTTTTTCCTCTGAGAAAGGAAGGAGAGTTTGGTGTTCAGTGACCATGGGACTTTGGGGTTGTCTTCTACTCATATGTCGGACACCTTAATGCAAACAATTCATCTCATACATACTAAGGACAACTGCAGAGTGGTGTTTAAATTTATGTCATTCTGGGCCAGGTAGAAAGGATTGAGCTGTGACAAGAGGACCTGCTGTTTGCTGCATAGCCTCTTGGACTTGAAGCAGCTCTACGGTCAGAGATCTTGGCCCTGGACCAAGAGGGGAGCTCTTCAGGCTCAGATGAAGTACAAGCAGCACGTGCATTCATGTGGTTTCATCTCCTTTATTAACTGGCTTCCTTCTCCTTCTCCAACACATATAGCTGAGATGTATTTAGAGATTGCTATATTGTTAATGTATCGGTCTGCATCTTGGTTTGACAGGATACACAGCTGCTTATTCTTCTGCCCTGTGTGATCTAAGCCTGTTCAATTCTTAACAAGTTTTCAATTTTAGCTCTTTAAGGGCATCCTGGGAAGATTATTTTATTCTTAGAATGGCCTTTTTGATGGTTGCCTACTGAGCCAGAACATAGAAAGCAAGTGTTTAATTTTATAAATTCTTGTCTTGGTTTTGTGAGCAAAACCTGTCATTATCTGTGTAAATCTTGAGTAATTTTTCATACCGTTTTGTTTCAAAGATGTGTGTGTGGACCAGAACAGACAGGCTGCCAAGGCTTACCTAATGAGCTTTCCAAAGCTTTCCTTTGAATTGAGGATTAGAATTGATTGAGAAAAGAGGTTGAGGATCTAAGAAAGATGGGAAGAGGAATATGAGTTATTGGAGCAGGTAGACAAGGAGATGGATTGCCACATAAATCCGTGGGAAGACAGGCTTTGTTATTTCTGTTGTTTGTATTTCTCTCTTATTTGCTGGTAAGATAATTAGCATTGGAAACAATTGGTACTCTAGCATGAAGCTATTCATTTTATGAACCAGAATTTACAAAACATTTCTAAAATACTGTCTGATTTACTTTTGTTAGCAAAGCTTGCTGAAGAATGAGCAAAATCAAGAAGAAATGATACTTCACTTCCTTCTGGATCTCTCTAGTCAGTGTGGTGTGTCATTTCCCTGTACTCCAAGTGGAACGTCTTTTGACTTAACATCTTCCCTTCATGCCATTGAGGATGATTCAACTATGGATGTGAAATCTCTCTGGGATGATGTGAGATTGCATCTTCGACGATTTTTAGTAAATAGACTGCAAAGTCAAGAAGAAACAAATACTAATGCTGTACAACAACAAATGGAGTTTAAAACTCAGTGCATACAGCAACTTCTGTTTCTTTATCCTGAATCAGAAGTTTTAACAAAGTATCAGAATATGCAGAATAGACTGGTTAGCGATCTTCTACAGAACTGTATTTTGTCTAGTTGTGGTGAAACAAATTTTGATAAGGTGGTTCATGGTTACCAAAGCTCTGTACCCACATTATGCACAATGATAAAAGAGGATTTGTATATACTAAGTGGAACTATTGATCCTTCTTCATCATTGAAGTTTATTAATGAAACTTACCTGGATACCATCACTGAAGAAATGACAGTTCTTCTTGAAAGACTTTGTGAGCTGCAGTTCAAAGAAAATGCTCTACATATAGTTAAAGCAAACAAGATTTCAAAGAAGCATAGAGGAACAGTTCATGCTGTGGGTTAGTAGCATTTTATGTTCACTGTAGCTAGATATTATTTTAATTATACTACTTGTTTTTTAATATACTTGATTATTTCCTGTGAAGAGAGACACCTGAGATTATTAATTACGCCTTTATGTTTTAATGATATTACTGCACTTGAATTGCAGACTGCGTCAGAATTGTGATGAAAAAGGTTTTAAGGTAAGGGAGAGTATCTTATGCTTATGTATATAGAAACCCCATTATAATTCCCTGGATAACATTGTCATGTCATAGTCTTTTTTTTAGTCTAACTTATTTCAACTGCTGAAATATATAATAGTGAAAGTCCATACAATAATGTAACCATGAAATAGACACAGATTCATACATCAGAGCTGACCCAAAAGATTACTATGCAGGTTCTAATTATAAAAAAAACAACCAAAACATTTAAGTTTTCTAGTCTTGTGAAAGTACAGTAAGTTAGAGTTAATGCTACCTGGTCATTTCTTCTTCTAAGGATTTTAAGGAAGGAGAGGAATCTGTTAATTGATGTGGTGTTTTCTGTACTTTCTTCTTACTGTTGGTGAATCTGACATGCTAATTTTCAAAGGGAGGAATCAGAGCTTTAGGAAAAAATCATACAGAATGGAAACTTTCATAATATAATTTCATGATTGTTTGTAATTGTTTTTTCAATGCAGAGTTTTGAGCACTCCTCTGTGCAAGAGCTGTTTGTTTAAAACATAGCCTTCCATAAAGGTGAAGTAGTTTGCAGACAGGAAGTATTAAAAGTTTAGAATCATGAAAAATACAGAAACAGAAGACAGATCCTTGGGTTGTACAATATACACAAAGGATGAGTGAGGTGATGATTTGCCAGGTCTATGCAGATGAAAATCATGCTCATAATTGTGAGTGAGTTTTAAAATCAATATACATGTTAATGTAAGTCAACTAGAAATTCCACTGGAAGAAATGCAGAAATAATTTTTCAACAGGAGCTGAAATATGGAGATATATGTGGAACATAAGAAAAATAAGGTAAGGGAAAAGGCATGCAGACAAATAATGTGAAAGGATGAGAAGTCCAACATAAAGCTGATCTATTAGTGGGACAGAGTGTTGGTGGGAAACAAGGAGTAGTAGTCTCAGAGTAATATTAGGTTATGGTAATGTTGAGTTACGAAATAGATGACAAGAAATGTATCTTGTTACATTGAGTTACATAGTGAGATGGGAATCAGTGAAAGGATTCAGTGACAAAAAAATGACTGGTAGTGGAAGTTTGTAACTTCATTTTTCTTTCAGTCTCAAATGAGCTCACAAAGATGGGGAAGTTCAGTTATCTCCATTTTACATCTAAGACATGGAGATTAAAGTTACCATAAGGGTGGCTCTTTAAAAAAACCCCCACACATTAACTGCTTCTATATTACAAGAAGGAAGAGAACAGTCCTTCAAGCTATTAAGATAGTAAATCCTCTGCTTAAATTTTCTTTGCTACAAGATGTGTCTTTACATGTTTTTTTGCCAGCATGTCTATCAGGACAGATTTCCAGTGCATAGTTCTGTTGTATATTCAGAAGAACAAAGATGAAAATATACAAAGTAAATCTTGGGACCTGCTTGCAATTTTTAAAACATTTGGTGCAATTAATTAAAAAAACAAAGCAAAACAAAACAAAACCCAACAAACCTCTGTATTTCATAAATCCCATGGAAGATTTTTGTTTTGATTCAAAATGTATTAAAGGTCAGATATGCAGGCGCAGCAGCTGTCCCCTTAGCACGCATAAAATGTGTTTAGAAGTGGTGTTTGTTAATATCATTTAATCTTCAAAATTACTTTCTTCACAGTGGCTGTCATGCTTATGTTTTCATCTCTTCACTGTGCAGTACTTCATATTCTTTTACTTCAAGAGTTTGGTATGGGAGGCAAGCATTGATTCCCCTGCAGTCTTTTCTGCAGAATCAGACTGTTCTAGGTGATCTGTGGTTATAGACTGCAGGCAGCCAAACAATAAAGCAACAGTTGTGAAGTCAGCAGGCTAGAGCAAAATCGGGGTCAGAGTTATGAAGTTACATAGGATTTTTTTTTTTTTTTCATTTTGTGGACATGTCGTAGCCTGTTGTTTGGTATTATTAATCAACTCAAGCAAAATTTATACTTGTATCACTACCAAAACAATTATTATTGAAAAATTTATTGTATGTGAGCTCATATGTGAAGAGCTCTTCTTTTTTCTGGAAGGAGATTTCTCTCATCTAAATGTTTGAATACATTACATTTGTACCACACTAGGTCAGAAAAGGGCACTTTTCCTTTGTAATTAAAGTGTTCACAGGGCAGTTCACACTGAAATTACTATTTTGGAAAAAATTCTACAGACTAACTATTTTGGGAAGTTTGTAATGGTAGACAAGTTCTTAGTGTCAAGTGGCTTTTCCTGCTTGGAACTCTTACTAAATTCTGATGATACCTTTGCTGCCTTCCCACAATTGAGAGTGGAAGTCTGTATTTATACATAGGTTAAGTTAAAAGACAACTTTAATGGATTGCCTTGACAGTGATACTCAGTTTTCTGAGTATGAAAAAAAACATGCTGGAGTATGGAGGGAAGGAGTGAAAGGGAAAGAGATTTTTTTTCTTACCAGTGTGTTTCTTATTTTGTGATGCATGTTGCCTCTGCCCTCTCCAAACGAGCACCAAACCAGTACATTTCAGAACAGCAAAATAATTTAATCTGAGGCATTCAATTGGGATTGTTATCTGAGAGCTGAAAAAAAGGGGTTGTGTTTACTTAGTCCACTCTCAGGGAAATGTGGGTTTTGGTTTGTTGGGGTTTGGGTTTTGGGGGTTTTTTTTTGTGTGGGGTTTTTTTTTCATAAGAACTGCTGTAGTTGATCATACTATATAGGAGAGGAAAAAATAACAGAAAATAGTGAACAATGCTAGAACCTCAGAAAACTTTCTATAGATGACCTACTTCTGTCAGAAAAATATAGGTAATCTATAACAAGCTTTAACAGAGTTATAAATCTTTAAAATATTTCATATGTAACAATCTATTTATGAAGTAAGGAATTAACATTTTTGTTTTCATACTGTATTAGAACAGTTATTTGTCAAGTACTGTAATGAAATTGTATCCATTTATCAGGATTGAGGATGAGCATGGTTTGAGAGAGAAGCTGGCAAAATGGTACGTGAAAAGAGGCACATTCTTTGGAACTTGGCATCTTTGATTGCCAACTCTAGTGGAGGCAGGTGGTTTTATGTTATAACTTGATCCAGACAGCTGGTTTTCAGCTTCTCTCTTATGATTTTTTGCTTCAATTTCCAATGTGATATTTCTCAGAAATTATTTGCAGTAAGCCTATTAAATGTGGATTGTACTTTTACCCTTTGAACCTTTTTCGTGTTCCTTTGTTTACAAAAATGTTAAGCTAGTTTAATCGGGCATTACTAACTTATCTTAATCCTTCATCTCTTTTAGATTAAGCAACAGCTAGTCTTACAAGTGATAAGACATCAGCCAAAGAAACTTAAAAACCATGAAATTATACACATTTTATGTATTAGTGGAAGGTTTTCTTTGGTTTTAATAATATATACTTTTTTATGTATATACAGAGAGAATGTAAATGTGTAGAACAATTAGCGTATTTTTTAATTTCCTGTGGTTAAAACTAAGGAGAGATAAAAGCTTTGAGTTTTATTTTTTGTGACATATTCAAATTCATTGGCTTAATATTTTCATTTAGTCACAAACTTGCCAGAGACCCTTAAATAGGCTCTCAAATCTAATGGCATCTGCCAATAAAATACACTTTTAGTGTATTTATATAATTAATAACTTAAAAAATCTTAAATTAAATTTGTTCATAAAATCTGAGGCAATATATAGTGTGTTCATCAAAATCAGTAGTTGATTATTTTTAGGAAAATATCCTTGCAAAGTGTAGGTAAACTGAAGTGATGCAGATTTGACTTAGTACATTTTTAGCTACAAAGTAATTAAATCACCTTCACTGATTTGTTTTAATATTCATATTTTACACTTATATATAATTATTATACCCAGTGTACCATCTTCTTATTTACGAGTCCAGCAGGCTTCCTGTCTCTTTTCTTTCTCCAGAATATGACCAGCTTCCATTCTATTTGAAAGATATATTTAAATACAAACTGTGATTTAAATTATGATGTTTTTAATTTATTATCTTTAATTATTCATGAGTTCCTAATAAATATATTGTGTTTATGGAACACCTAAGGTGAATATGGCATACATCTAAACTTGAATAGAAGGACTCAATATTGTTTAGAAGAGCTGCATTTGCGCAGTAGAGTTGAGAGCAGGAGGAGAAACAGGCTTTGAAGTAACTTGATGAAATGAAGGTAACTTTGGGACATTAAATGAAAGTACTTGGTAAGGAAAATCTATTTTGAGGTTACTTATACTTACGTATTCCCAGCAATTTGCTGTCCAGCTAACCTGAAATACAAGTTTTGGGTTTTGCACATTTGACTTAAATTTGATTTCTTCTCTACATTCATGTGCACATGACTTTATTTTCTGTAATTTATCATTTCCTCCCTTTGAAATAAAGAACCTTAGTTTCAGACTTGCTTTTATCCTTCCACTTAATTTAAATTCAGTTGGTTTGTGATCTCTTGAGCCACGATTATTGCCTACAACCAATCTTCTATGATCTTCATCTTATCTATCAAAAATATGCCTAAAATAGCATTGATACCTGCTGTTTTAGTGACTGCGTGAGGAAAAAACCAGTTATTCATGCCTGGGAATAATTAGGACTCAATAACTTTAGTGTAATTTATGCTTCCATTTATATCTGGAAATTAAAGAATTCCAGACTTGGTTTCATGTAATTAATATTTATGTCTTTGCACCTTTTTCTGAGATTTCTGTCCAGATTACAATCTATAGCAGATAATTTACAGTATTTATGTTGTAGTTACAATAGCTTTTCCATCGTGTTTTCTTATCTGTAGTCCATTGTTGAAATCTGGCTTTTTAGAAGTATTAGGAGGAAGGGGGAAAGTGTCTCAGTCACTTGGCTTACTACTGTTTTGTCCTAGAAAGTCCTGTTGCATGTTTCTGAAGTGCTGGTAAGGCAAGCTAATGCAAAGTAGCCCATATGGATTACAGATTATAATATCCAGTATCACATCCTGCCTCAGCAGTTCACGTTCATTATATTGCCCAGATCCTTGCATTAATACAAGCAAATTTTCAGTTATGTCTATAATGTGTTGCTAAGAGCCAAAGGTTTTAGAAATACAAAACTTTAAAATGTAATTATGGAGGTTTATTTGAAGTTTTTTTTCATCAATTTAAGCTTTAAAATATTTCAAGACCTACATACCTATTGTTGTGACTTTTAGACATTATAAGACAAAAATAAAGGAATAGTAACAGAAACTGGAACTTCACCCTCCTTGCTTCCTTGCATGTCCTTTTTTTTCTTACTCCAGCAGGCCCACAATAGCATGCTCATCCCTTCTGATGGACATGCTGGTTTTGTTTCTGTTCCTGCACAACAGCAGTAGCTGATGTGCTTCCATTATATTTCTGCCTTCTTGGCATCTCCTTCTCTCTTCTATTTCTGCTCACTCTATCACTCTACAGAGTGCCTGGTAACATAGCTTTTATAGGAACAGGGCTTTAGGGGCCTGTATAAAGCAAGATACGGAGCAGTTACTGGAGAGAATGGTACCTGTATGCAAATGGACTTTGCAACTAGTGAATCCTTGAGCTGCACTGCACATGGTGATGTATGGCACAATCTTCCCCATATCTTACACAGGTGGAGTGAAAAATCCTACAGTTTCCATCTGTAAAGGATGGGGAAATAACGTGTATCAAGTAAAACCATAGGACTTCTCTCATGCATATATAACCTTCACAGAAAACATGAGGACATCAGTGAAAATGACATGGGTACTACATATGGATTGCATAAAAATGCAGATGTCGTTAGATTTTTACTTTATAAATACCAGAGATTCCTAATTTTGTATTAGAAGCCAGTTGATACTGAGATATTCAATAAGTTTAATTGTCACATATTTAAAATAGTGGAGCAAACAGTGTTGGTGGGAATTTATAATAGGAAGTTAAAATTGAAAACCAGTGGACATACAGATATGATGCAGATTTCTGCAGTTGTCTTTGTTCCTGGGGAAGCCTATAAAATTTTGACAGCCAAAACAAGATCCTATTACTCAGGGGAAACAAAATAAATGTCTTTGCATTTAATATAGGAAATAATGTGTTTCATAGCCTCTTTGTCACATATTATTTATTTCTTATCCTTGCAAGCATTGTATTTGATTTCTACTGCACAATTATATTAAATGGAAATATGAGTAGTACTGAGGAGAAAATAAAACCATCTGTTTGAACATACAGAGTTGAAGTTTTAATAAAAAAGAGGTACTCTTTTAAAGGCCATATGAACATAATACCCTAGGACCACAAATGTGTTTCTAGTGGGAGAATGACATTTTCGTAAGGATTACAAAAGCATTAAGCTTGTTACTTTTTAAGCTTATAGTAGGGGGTAAGATAACAGTATCTAAGTTACTGAAATGCCAATTGAACTGACAGAATTTCAAAGCTGGTAGCATGCCTGAATACCTTCCTTCTTTTTAGAGCAGTTGCTTGAAATTACTTATTAAGACCATAACATGAAAACGGGCAGTGAAATCTCATTATTGACTCTTTGTCATATTCAAAAGATGCCCATTCCTGAATTTTATAATCATGTTGTTTATTTAATAAGTAAACACTAACTTCACTTTTAAAATTATTTATTTTTAAACATTAAATTCTTGATGCTCTTTTGGGTTACAGGTTTTTTTAGACTGTTGTGTCCTGATAAAGTTCTTCCACTTCATCTTTTCCAACACGAACTCGAATCTTTTTTCTGAATTCTGTAGAGGCTGAAAGGGGCATAGTTCCATTCTTGGGTGTTTTTTTTTTTTCTTTCAGAATGCCCACAATTAGCAAAGACCGACTAATTATCTTCTTTTTTGCTCTCTCAGCACACCTGCATGTTCTTCCTCAGCATGAAGAAAGCATTTAACTCACTATGCCCTCTAATTATTGCATTCTCCTCCCAAGTTTAAAAGATGAAAGTGATTTACTCTCCAGTCTGATACTTTGTGAGTGGTCAGAGGTCAGTTTGAGATTTATATACTGTAGTATTCTGTTTAATAATAAAAAATGACAAAATCTGAGAGAGAATTACTAAGCTAGGCTCTCTTTTACTTCAGAATACAGGCCTGTATGAAGAAAAGTGTGTAGAACTATGGCAGATAAGAGGAGACTTCAAAAATGTCTTTTAAAGAGACTCCTGCAGTACTGATTGAAAAGAAAGTTGTTACAGGAGTCCTTTCAATACATGCATCTACCATCATATAATCACAAATTAATTAGATGGTCCTGGCTATGATTTTTGTGAAGACAGAGAACCTCTTCTGTCACAAAAAATGTATTCAGACAGTAAATTTAACTTTAAAAGGGCAAAATTATTTTAGTCACAATAGTTTTGCAAAAAATAGTATGTGTTTAAATTGGGGGTGTATCACATCCACAAGGTGGATGTTACATGCTAAGTTAGAACATGAAATCTCCTTTTCACTGTGCCTTAGGCTTAGAAATTTTAAAAACCCCTACATCTTCAATCAAGGGGCTGCTGTATCTACTGAGTTCAGTCATTTCATAATACTTCTCACTACATTTGCTGAATATATCAAGGCAATGGAGATATTCCTGTCTGTCTGATCTAGAGAGACTAAGGGTGGTTATAATCCAGTCCAACTTTTTAGTTAGAAATTTAGCAGTTAGTGCTCTGGAGATTTTTAGTACCCCTAAACTTTGCGGACTGTCTGGAATTGCATCAGTTACTGGTCTCAGACTTTCTCAGGCTTCATTTTCCTCAGCAGCTTTGTGTACTGGTCATCCTCTGGCTAAGATCCAAATCTTTGAATTTAAGTACAAGGGATGGTGTACTAATTTGCTGTTCATGTGCTAGGGAAGTCCAGCAATTTCTGTAACATAGAAATTAGGTGTTCTGTTACACACAGTACTATCAGCTCATCTATAAAGAGGTGTTTTAAGAGTGCAGTCACAGCTCAGTGAGTAGGGACCTATATGTGTACATCCGTGCTGACATATGATTAATCCTTCATTTGTATTCTAGCCTTTCTACAAAATATTTGTTGAAGGTTATGAATCTCCAAACTTATTTCTTCAGAAGTTTTTAAATGGCAGTGTCTGCCCTTTTTTCTGTATGCCTAAGCTTATTTCTGATTTTTATATTCCTTGTAAAAGTAATCATGAGAACTTTGTGGTGACTTTGCCTAACTAGGGTTTTGAAATATAAAGAGGTAGGAAGCAGAAATATGAGTATTGACTCCAGCTGTATAAGTAATTTTTTGAGTGTTTTCTCTTATTAGAACAAAAGCTGTCACTATCTGCCTCTGTTATATCTTGGAAATTCCAAGGAGTAAGAGAAGCAAAACTGACAGAGGCACTTTAATCTATTATTTAAGGAAATACATAATATCATGCTTAGACTACACAAAGGAATGATGAACACTTGATAGAAATTCCTGATTGGTTGAAAGTTCCTAACAATCTAATTTTAATAGAGTGGGTCTGATGTAAGGAACCAATCTGTGAGACACCCATGTGAATGTAAATGCAGAGAACAGAAATGAAGCTAGCAGACATTTTTATATTTGCAAACATTGAGAAAATTGAAATCACATTAAAATAAATATGTTAATTACTGTGTTTTCAAATACAATTGTCTTTTATCAGCCAAGTGTTTTAAATGGTTTACAGGGAAATGTATACAAGTCCTATCAAAGTTAGAATTCATGAGAAAGTTTGACAGACATGGCAGTACTTAATTTCTCTTCAGCAAAGACTGAAGAAGATCAGCTTCTTGGAGTTCTTCAGTGACTCCTCTGTTTCAAAATAGGTGCTATCTCCAGTTTGCTACAGGGTCTCTCAGTTTTTATACTTTCTTCAAACACTCTACTTTGTTCTTTTCTGTGTTTGTGTGTGAAGACTTCAGGGAATGCAATGACTCCCTCAGACCACAGTGTAGGCAAGAAAATTCACAAAACGTGTGTGGAACCAGTTTCTGTCATTGGTAAGGCCAGAATATGGTTTCAGTTGTACTGAGAAACATTGCAGAGAGTAGCATTTTGTCATCGGATAATTCTTGCAGTTTTCTGAAGAGGACTGTTTGCTTATAGTCACTACTTCAGAAAAAATTGTCAATTACAGAATAGCACCTACAAAAACCCTCAGAAATACTATAAACAACTGCAAATACAGTCTATCTACAAGTTTTATGGCCATTTTAATTAAAGGGAAGTTTAAAGAATGTCTGCTATTTCATTATTATGGTAATTATCAGGAAATTATTGGATACCAGCTGCTAAATTCCGTAAATGGACCCATCATTAATTAGTTTTAATTCAGAGACTAATTAATTTGTTTACATTTGAATTCTTTAAAATGTCATTGTCTACCAGAAATTGCAGTGTATAATTGGAATGTCTTGTAATTTATTAGAGGATACATGTGTTTTTGAAAATTAAGGAGCAGGTTGAGTCTCTGGTTTCAGAGCAAGCTGAGATAGGTATCTGTGTATAAAGTAGCTTTATTAAACATTATTACAGGGTACTTCATCCTCAGAGCACTTGAGGAAGTCTCTGTAATTTGTTCAACAGAGTTGTAAAGTAGCTGTGTGCTATCAAGGAGTCAAATTGGTGAGATGATTTGCTCAAGATTACTACATAAATTTGGTGTCAGAGCATGATCAGATGTTCTTGCTCTCCAACCTGTGTTTCCAGCACTGGTCTATCCTTTCATCAGTTGATCAGTGAACATGGTTTCAAGTAAAGATTTAATTTTGACAGACCTATACACTCAGTGTTAACAAAGGACTTAAGCATTTGTTAGCAAACATCTAGCAACCTCATATGGAATCAACCTTCACGATGAAGTGAAAACTGATCTCATTTAACTGGGAAGACATTATGGAGCAGATTTGATTAAAATTTCATGTATAGTGAATCTCTTTCAGAAGATTAGTGTAGTCATCGCTGAGGCTGTTTAGTAGCTGGCAGTGACATATCTCTTTCTATGACAGACACACTCTCTTGATTAAATATATGCAAATTTATACATGCTTACCATGTTTATACATAAGTTGAGATCCCTTACTTCACTGCATTTTTTTGACACATGCACAGTATGGATGTATAGTATAAGCACTTAGGAAAGTCATAAGTTAATGGGGTGATGTCTAGTAAGAAAACGTTTGCTATCTTTAGATCTGTGACCATTTAAAAAAAAAGGGACAAAAATAAGCCAACATATAGTCTGTTTGCGTAAGCTGCTTTATCAGATTCTCCTGGCACTCCTGGGTCTCACTGGAACTAACAGGGAGCTGCAAAGCAAGACAGGTGTTTAAAAAACCTTAAACACTCGGATAACAGTTTGCATCCATGTGGTTTCCTTTGCTGCACTGATAGTTCTTTATGGGTCTGTCAGTTTCAATCAGCGGAGAGCACATGTGATCAGTATATCTGATAAACTTGTCAATGCCTTTTTAAAGCAGGATTCCCCAACCTCTTCTATTCAACTCTCCTCCCCCCTTCCCCTTTTCATCATTTCAAGTAGAATCTTGATAAGACAGAGATATGTCACAGGCAGCTGTGTATAGCTAGCTCAGGCTACAACTAATTTGTGCAGGAAAAAATTAAATCAGGAGGTAAATTATTTCATGATTGCTCATTCCCAACAGAGTTGGGCATCATTCTGAAGAAAATATCAAATAATTGGTTTCAGGCCATGTCAGACACATGCAATTCCCTTCACTAATGGCTATGTGAGGTAGCACTAGGCCTCAGGGGTCACCAAAGAACTGAAAATAGCTTAGTGCCAGGCACAGCAATAGAGAGACAGAGCACATAGGAAATGAAGTGGCAATAAGTGCAATCTATAGGGGAAATGTGCTTCACTTGGAGTTTAATATATTGGCTTAGAATCTGGCAGTAAGCCATGCAACAATTGTTTACCTTTTTGTCAGCATCTGCATCTGTTCTGTTTTGTAAACGGCACTTAACTTTCAGTCAGTAAATGCTGGAATCAATAACAACTGTTAAGGGATTTCCTTTCTTTTTTTTCATATTGCATAACAAATGCACGCTACAAACAATGTTTGCCTTAGATTAACAAGGAACAGACATTAACAGGGTCAAAGGGATTTGGTTGGGAACATTTTATAGCTTCTTGGGTTTGCAGTAATTGTATCTGTGTGATTTGAATGTATCTTGTAACCTATCCAAATGAAACTGTTAAAAAAATGCTAGCATGCAGTAATGAAGATGATTTTTTATAATTATCTTAAGTACTGTGTATGGAAAATTGCTGGCACTGTTTGTAATAATTTAGTTCTGTGTAATACTGTGTATTACATCTGTTATGCAGAAATATTAAGTTGCCTCTTACAGTATGAGGAAATTAGTGATTATATCCAGCCATACTAATTATTTAAACCTAGCAGTTACATTAAAAAAAAATACACCAACATGCAGTTTGAGAAAACTGTGAGCAGATGTCCATAAAAATTGAATATATCATTACTAAATGCAAGTGAAAGAATAATACAGTTTATATACAAGCTCTGTTTAGGAGATACTGTGCAGATGAATGCTGTCATAAATGCAAGATTGTTAGAACAGTTATAGCATCACTTAAAAGTTAATATCACTGAGAGCTGAGGAACACATTATTGTTAATGGAATTTATGTGTGTAACTCCCTGTGCACTGCTTTGAAAATTTACCCCTTGAAATATCCTTATACACAGTGACTATCAGCAGCTGGGTTTCTATTGCTTTATTAGGCTATTTCTTTTCAGATTTTAACAAAATGTTAGTTCCATTTATGAAAAGGCTTTATTATTTGTATGCAGGTTGTAGTTAGATTTTAAGTTTAATATTACACTTTTTCGATTTTCTTCCTCATATAACTTTATTGGATGAAATCTCTGATATCGCTTTCTTGTGTCCCTTGTAGAACAATATTGTAGATCTATCTTATATGAAATTAAGCCTTATAAATGGGGGCAGGGGAATGATATTTAATGTATTGGGAAGGTGTTTTACAGTAAAATTGATTAAAAGGGTTTTAAACCCTTGGTTCCTGCTGAGGGAGAAATCCCCACTGTAATCACTGAAGAAGACAGTCATCAGGTTGCTTTCCAAGGATTCCATCATGAGTCTCAGAAGCAGTTTAGCCATGTGGCTCTGTACAGTGAGTAGTAAGGCTAATTAATCTGAGAGCAATGGTGTTGTAGTATAGCTATTCTTGAACATCCACAGCCAGCTCACCTATGATGCAGGGATTTCTGCACTACACTTTACTGTGTCACATCCCTGGGTGGGTTGAAATGATCAGAATTAGCCATTCAATTTTTTAAGATGTTGTTTATGCCAAATTGTTTAAAACATATAGGGAGCCACGCTCATTAAAAATAAAGAAAAAAGAAAAAAAATCACAACGGTTATGTTAAAGTTATGGGATTCATTCATATGCATATTTTCTTAAGCCTTTTGAGATTTTAAATGCTTCCAGGCTATAACCAAGGAAATTGGAAACACTTTATTTAATGGTTTCAAGAGCTACAGCTTTGAGAAAAGTACCAGTTTTGAAACTTGCTATAAAATCACGTTAGCAGGTGTACACAGGTCATTTAGATCTAGGACAACCTTGTTTCTCATGCTGCTTCATTTTTAGAGATGAAGGCAAATCTTTTTAAGTGGAAGATAAAGGCAGATATCTTGCTACTGAATTTAAGTATTTAGGAGAAGCTCAGGTACTACAATCAAGTGCTTTACTGAATGTGTGTCTTCCGCTCCATGTTGCTTGAAAAATGCTTTAATTAACTTATTAGGTGGCTTAGAATTCATATGGGCACTACACTACTTCATCACGGGTGAAGTGAAATTCTCTGATACCATCTTTTTCTTATTCCTGAGAACTCCCAAGTGGTCACATTATTTTGCAGAAAATATCTTTATGTACAAATACGTAAGAGAAGACTGAGATTCAGTGTTCAAGATATATTGCATCCATACTGAATTTAACCTTGACATTTGAATGACATGATGATTTTTTGTTAGAATTAATATTGAGTAGAATTAGCTCTACAATGTATTTAATTTATCTTATTAGAAGATGAGGTATTAAGTTGACTGTTAGTATTGCAAAGTTGTCCCTGATTTCACTAGTAATGTCCTATGTGTCTTTTTTATGTTATTGATACTCTCTCTTTAGACTATATCCTAGATATGCATGTTTTTGAGTTGTTGATGTAGAAAAAAGTGGAAAAGACTTAGAGAAGGGCAACAAGGTGATAAAAAATGTAAACCAGCTTCCATATAAGGAGAAATAAGCAAGCTACAATTCCTCAGTTTGAAAACAAAATTAAGGTGGTAAAATAGGATAGATGTTTATAAAATGAAGGGAGGCATTATAAAAATAAACAGGTATCAGTAGTTGACTGATTGTTAAAACTATTTGGCATCAGGTGCAGTTAGAAGATGAATATTCAACCAAACAAAATTATATACTTGTTAACTCAGAGTGTAGGTAAAGTGTGGAACTTCTTTCCACAAAATGTTATGGATGATAAAAATTTAGCTGGTATGAAAGGGTAACTGGAGAAATTGATGAAATAGAAACCCACCACAGATTATTAATGCATGCCACATCTATCTGTGGAAGCTGTCTAGCTGCAAGTGGTCAAGAGCTAGGTAAGCTCTGAAGAAAAAATATTATATATGGTTTCCTTGTTATATTTTTATTTAGTCTTCCTCTTTCAGTCACTGTCCAAGCACAGGATACTGGGATAAAATACGCTAGCTGACCCGGTATAGCTACTCTTACAATATTATGCTCTTACGTTTATGATACATAAAGACTCTCATTTCTTAGCCACCCCTCTTTGAGGTGCTTATAATTTTTCAAATTAAATACATTTTGTACTAATATTTCTTACAATTGATCTAAGTCAAAACCATTTTTTATTACTCTCTATTCGAAGGAATTCATATTAAAAACTGCAGTAAAGTTACCATTTACTTGTTCGGAGTGTTGTGTTTTTCATACTCCAAGAAAAGTGTTGAGTCATACTTTTTTTTGTTCATTGGCAGAAGGAGTGGTTTGTCAGCTAATTAAGTTAAAATTGTTTTCAGTCTAGCATTTCAAACCTAAGATATAAGAATAAAATTAATTCAAGGCAGCATGCTTATCTGCCATTTAGAAGTTCTGAAGCCTTAGAATGCTATCAAAAGTCTGAATAAATAGCTATCTGAATTTTGTGTGTGTGTGTGTAACTGCATCTGCACAAAACAAATGCCATTTTTGCTGTTTTCTAGTTAATCTTTTTCATAAGTGTATCACTAAACCTGGTTGTTGAAAATTATGATGAGAGTGCTTACCTTTTGTGGGGTGTGTTTGCACTACATGCTTATCTCAAATTATCAGCATCGGAATCTAAATATTACTGTTAACCAAATGTCATCATTTGTGTAATGAAACAGCAAAACCCTATGTATGTTGCTGGTTCTTGACTGTTTCAGCAGCAATTTGTTTCTGAATGTTACCTATGTTCTTTCTGTCTAGGTCCTTTCATAATCTTTTCTGTATAGCTCCTCCAATTGCAGGAGAATTTTCCAGTCTGAGAAAGAAGGGAGAAAAGCAAGAAATTGTGGGATGACCATTGCAAGAATTTCAGGTTTTGAGTGATGCAGCAAGTTAGCATAGGGAAAGAAGACCCATAACCTGGGTTATAGTGGACCTTCTGTTCTAAATTACAAAACAGCTGAGTAAACGCCTTTGAGTTTAGGACATTTGAAAATGCAACCGAAGAGTTTTTCCATACCGATGGTAGAACTGTTTTGGCTTAAGTTTACCTGAGAACCTGGATCAACTGTATATTGAAGAATGCAAGACACATGGATTTTATGTTAAGATGTTAAAACACATTTGTGAGAATTTTGAGAACTAAATTAGGTTGCATAATGGGCAAGGGTGGAACAGAAGCTCAGATTGTTTTGAAAGGCTGTGTAAAAAATTAGATCAAACTTGATTTGTGCTTTATTATTGATGTATGTTTATCATAACTTAACACTGTCTTAATTTGGAGGATGTGGAAGCTGGAGTATTCTGCTTGTTTCACATATTTTTACATTTTTTACTACCAGGCCTCCACCCCCCACTGAATAGCTTTTATTAGTTATGGTTGTGGCATTGATGCCTTTGCTCAGGGCCTCTTCTCAGCTATGTAGTATTTGCAATGGCCGTATTTCATCACTAGACTTGCCAGCATTTAAGGCTTTCCTGCTGCTTTGGAAAGGACTATGCATTTGCCACTTTTTTGATGTCATGAGGTTTGGATTAGATCTGAACAGAAACTTGAGAGCCAGTGTAGTCCATCTCTAACCCCTAGTTTAGCAGGACAGTTGATCAGCTGGGTCAGAGTGCTCATTCCTACCTCCTGAAGATTAATAGTATGCTTCTGTCCAGCTGAATGGTCTCTGATAAGATGGACTCCTTTGTTCTTCAACAAGGGTAGCATGTCCTTCAGATCTTAGGAACATTTCTTCAGCTTCAATCCATTCTGCTAAAGTGAAAGGCTAAACTTGAAAATAAGTACTCCCAGTTTCTCTGATGCTGTATGACTGCATCAGCTGCCTTACTGATGTCCTGCCATAGTCTGCACAATTTGATAGACATTCAATATTAGTTTAACTTTGAGCTTCTTTTCCTATAAGCAAAGCTCTCTAAGAGTCACCATGTTTGGGATGACAGACTCCTGCTGCCTGTCATTTGATGGTTGGGGTGGTAAATCAGCATGCCAGAGGAAATAAATTACCTTTTATGTCCCCTTTGCCTCTATGTGATAGGAAGTCGAGAGTACATATTTTCCAAATGTAAGGGTGTTAAGATGTTGAAAGTTTTGAGCTTATTCCTTTGCTTCCTTCCCGTTTTGTGTAGTGAACATCAAGATTTATTTACTTCCTACAAATAAATGCAGTGCAGGTTCAAGTAAATTCAAGTAAACCTTATGTCTTTTCTACCTCTTCTCTCTGCTATCCCCCAGAAAGGACCATGGTCTAGATAGCAGAAGCCTAAAGTACTTTCTCTTCCTTCCTCTTAGCAAAATAATTATGCTGTCCTTGGTGAAGCAGAGACAGTTTTCCAGAAACTACCTGTTCTCTGTGGTTTTAGTCTGAAAAGTGAAGCTCCTGGAGGGCTGTGCAACAAAGCCCTGGGTGCACTAATGGGCCTTAATGGCCCTGACCAGCCTCTTCTGGGGCTTCCACCACAGCGTGCCCAAGAGACCTATTTCAGATGGGGCCTGGGTCTTCAGTCCCTGCCTGCGCTACATCACAGGTGTCCTGATGTCCATCTTCACCAGAGCTGTGTCTGTGACTGGCCATGGACCCCATTGATTGAGACATTCTGGCTTGAGCTTGAACCTGCCTTATCACTGTGGTCCTACCTAATGATCACTGAACTGTGTCTGACCCTTGGTTACCCTTACCAGACCTGATCCTGGCTCCAAGCTGTGAATTAACTTCCTGGCTTGACCTCAGATTTGCGTCATCACCATGAACTTGGCTGATCATCTGGACTCTTGGTTGAAACCTACCATCTCTGGGTCTGCCTTGCTTAGGGACTGCAGGACGGGGCCTTGGCTGGCTAGGAGCCTGTCCTGATGACCATATCGTTGTGCTCTACATGTTCTACTCCCTGTCCTTCATGGAGCAGCCAGTCTTTGGTGGTCCCTGACATTGTGCTTGGTTGGTTGGGATCTTTTTTGTTGTGCCTAAAGATAGCTCATCGTACTGGCTCAGGATTTTTCTGCTGGCAGATTTGGCCTCCACAGCAGTTCTGAAATCATCAGTATAGGCAATGGTGGTGAACAGCAATATTTTTGTGATTCTTGTTCTGCACAGAAGGAAGTCTGAGGCTTGTTAAGGAGCTCAGAACCTTTTCTTACTCCTCTCTCTTTGTTTAGGTCCTGACCTCACCTCTATTTAGAGCAATAGTTGCAAATTTATCTCATTAGCACATTGGCAATGGCTGTATGATCCACTTTGCCTCTCTGTAGCCTCTGTACCAGACTTTCTGTCCCTTTTCAGAAATGTTTCTCACAAGGTAGTGCTTTAACAGGAGGTCAACATGTCCTGTTGTTAGGAGACACTACAGAGGTCTTGTTGAGGTCCATTAGCCTGTAGCTAAAGATTCTGCTGCAGCTATTTCCTTGTACAAGGACTAAATGAATTAAACTTCAGTCATGCAGAAGAAATCAAGTTTAGAAGAATGATAGTAGCAAACTGCAGGCAGTTCAGGAAAGAAGTTGGTTTATGTCATGTAACTTGCTGCATGCTTCCTTCTATTCTGCAATTAGACTGGAATGCCATTGCTAACTCTGATTCATGGCTGGCTGAGATCAGCTTCAGGTGCTTCCAGTCATGCTCTGCATGGTCCTCTGTGAACTGGGTACTGGGCTGTGAACAGCTGTAGACCATTTTCATCACAGAGGGGTGTCTCTCTTGCTGCACAATGTCACCTGGATAAATGAGTTATGTTAGTTCTCTGACCTAACATCAAAAGTCATGATCCATTCAATAACTTTTTCAGAGTAATCATACACTCCTCTGTGAGTAGGGCTGATTTCCCTCCAGACAGGTTCATGACACTAAGATTTTGTTGGACATGTATCAGAGTGGATTCCCATGTCTATTTCACATCTATGCACATGGAGGCCTGTACTCTTCATGACAATCTTCTACAAGACTTACAAACCTGTTTCCACATTTTAAGTACGTCATCACATTGGCTGCTTAACTGTTTGCTGTTACATGGCTCTTAAATGTTTCTGTGCTGTGGTTGTCCAATCAGATCAATGCCTGAGAAGAAATGCCTTTTCATTCCCCTCTGCTAAAAAACGGACTGTGATGTGCTCATTCAAGCAGCCTGGTCAGTGGTCCTCAGAGTTGAATGCTGCCATCACTATTTTGAAACCTAAGAGTCTGGGACGTATATAAGATCTTTCAATCAAGCTTTGGATACTGAGGTGTGTGCATACTATTTGGTCATCAGGAACTAAATAAATGAGTTGTCTTTTCTGAGAGACAATAAAACTGCGGACATGAAAATGAACGTACATCAAAGGAAATTCACTTCTGGTGGTTCCCCCTGTCCAGTTCTTCCAAACTGCTGTGGATGAACTAAGCTGAGTTGAGGTTCAAGCTAACTTATTGCAAAAGTTGGACTGCCCAATACCATGCTTTTGTTATGCAAGCCCACAAGAAATAGCACCAGTCTACATAACAATTAGTCTGTGTCTGTTTCTGGCATGCTTATGCTTCCGCAGCTGTAGAGACTGCACTCTCTAGTAAGACCCATGGTTTCTGGATGAGTAAAATGGGATGGAACAGTGCCTTGCAGTGGTAGTTCTGGATAGCTCAGGTGAGTAGTTCAAAGATTACTGCCCTGAGTCAAGAGCCTCAAAAACTGTGAACTGTGCAGAATAACACATAAATTTACGTGAGCTGTGTGTATCAGCAGTTGAGAGATGTTACTGGACCAGCACTTGTCCTTTCAAATACCTATTGCATTATTATCATCAGTTTTGGTTGATAACCAGGTTCGATGATACATAAGCATTTGTGTTGATTGCTAATGTGAAAGTATGTGGCTTTACCCATCCATAGTGTTGTAACAAAAAGCTTGTGTAAATGATGCATGAATCTGTCACATCCAGGTCTTTGGTATACTTTCATGTCAAATGTAAGTCACGTTACATTTTCTTGATCACAACAAAGCCTAACAGAGGACAAAAGAAAATTTAAGAATGGGTTACAAGTAGTATATGGAGCTCTCTATAAGTCCCATATAGGTAGGTCATTGGTTGGTTGGTTGTTTTTCTTCTTCCAGAGAAGTCTTATTATCTGGTTTGTGTGATGCATCCCATCTTAAGTATTCTCTGCCTTGCAGCTGCAAGATGATTGTTTAGCCTTCTTCCCCTGCTGTCAGCAATCTAGGAAGAATAATATTTATTACATGGTGGTCTCATCTTTCTGTGTTCTAATAGCTTTGTCTTGACCATCTTCTGGTCACAGAGCTTTGCACATCACTTTATGTTGAATTGGATCACCATGTTCTCACTGTCTCTAGGTTTCTGATTAGTTCCAAATCTGACTGATTCAGGGGTTTCAACTTCATGATGCAGGTCTTCATGAGTGCACTTAAACCACTGTTCTTTTACTTCTTTTTGTCTTGTCTGTAAGGATTGGCTGTTTATCAGATGATGGTGCATATGTTTGTGCCTTTTTATCAAAGACAAAATTTCTTTTATGCTTACCTCTATTTTTTTCTTAATTTTATTTCAGAGTTTTATGTCAGCCATGAAATTATCCCAGTATTCTTCACTACCTTCAAGCATCTAGAAGTTTGTCTATACTTCACAACCTAAAAGTCTGAAGGGCTTTTCTAGATGTTTGTAGAACCTATGTAGTATTAAATAGTAAGCTTTTGCTCTGATGATTATTTAAATATTGGTTTGCATATACTATAATATGCTTTGTCATATATGAAGGTGTTCTTCTCAACTTCTTAATGGCATGAAAAAAGAGGGGTCTTTGAACTTAGTATCTTCAGCTTCCAGCTGAAATACACTTTGAGTGGTCATTGAAAGTAAAAATTAAAGTTTTGACTTTTTTCTGAATTTGGGAATATATTTTAAAATTAATATTACTGTGGTATACCTTTGGCTTCTAGGTCCACTACCTTTCGGTCTAATGAGGACAATATTGCTTGGGGCAATCAAGTAATTGGAAGGTTTCTTTGTTCCTCAAAAGAGGGGGCAGGGGCATCACAAGGTTTTCAAATTACAGGAGACAGAACTAAGGTTCCATTGATTTTTATGATGTGATTTGCGGTTCTTACATCTTGATTCCGTTATTTCTGGTTGTCTGCAGACTCAAGCAGTAATTTCGTGTCAGTTAAACTCAGTTTACATTAACTAGTTTTCAGGTAAAGGAGAAAAATTCTCTGAATAGCAGAACATCTTTTTTTGGAAGTTTAAGACTTAAAATTGGGAATCCAGTGGTACAGGTATTATTTACTTGTTATTCAGAGAGGAAAGGCACTAACAGAGGCAATTATGCATAACGCTTTCTTTTGCCATTCTTAGAAATGCAAGGGACTAGCATGAATACATCTGTTTGGAACTTTGAGGAAATTCAGATGTGGATGCAAAACTTGCAGTTCAATCTCTAAGGCTGCAAAACTGGAATAGCAAATTAGGGAATTTGTATTCAGAGCTCAGCTCTGCTACTTAGATCTATGTCTATTTAAAAGTGATTTGTGAATACCTAAAAAAAATATCTAGGAACTTTGAGGAAAAAGGGAGGTACTGAGTACTTCAAAATTGCAAAGGTAAGAGAGATTTGACACATAAAAGTACATTTCAATCAATTTCTATTTGTTTTCGTCTTTCAGAGCTTCCCTTTCAAACTACTCTGGCTCTCACTCTGACACTTTCTACATAAACTGTTCTGCTGATGTTACATCTGCAACAGAACTGCATAGGAACATGGTATCAGTTCACCGCAATTTGCATAGAAGTGCAAATTTGTTACATTTAAAGAAGTTATAAAATTAAAATACTTAAAACCATGTGGTTTGGTAATACTGAATTGGAAACAGCTCACAGTCTTTTATAGTCTGACTGTGCTCAAATCAGAGTTCCCTGGTTGATGTGACATGATTATATGTTATGATTACAAGTGTTAACCTTTCAAAATAAAATGTTCAGTTTCTTCTTTTAAATACCAAATGCTTATAGGTATAATACTTGCTGATATTTGTTCACTGACAGTCTCACTTGTTTTCAAACCCCACATATTTAAAGTTGTGGAGTGTTAGATTGATGTTTCTTTTCACTCAAATGTCATATTCATCAACTGTATTGTGCTAGCAGATTATTAAACAGACAAGGTGACTTGCAGAGTGACAGTGTAGTGATGTGATGTCCCAAACCATTAAAATACAGTAATGACGTGTTTTTTTCCTTTTGTTCAATCAGTTTTTGCAACACAGGGGTTTTTCTGTAAATCACAGGTGAGAAGGTTTCTGAGTAGATCTGTTGCTTGGAAGAAATCCTAGCTAATGAATAACAAAACCCGGAATTCAGTTGTAATTTCCCAGACAGTTGAGAAAGACTTAGGAAGAACTAATGTAACAATATTTTATAATGAGAAAAAGATACATTATGCTATGAGAAAAATGAAATTACTCAATATATTATCCTTTCTTACATAATCAGTTTTGTAAGATCATTTTTAAGCTATAGTAAAAGGTATTTTATGATTTTACTTAAACAGCCTCCCAAGAATACCACAAAAAAGGAAGGAACTTCTGCTTAACATTGTATCAACTCAAATGTCTTTCTCAACTTATCAAACTCTTCTTACTAATGGAAGAAAAAATTGAAGAGCTCTCCGCAGAAATTCTGTTGGTGCCTTCATTTACAGAGAGGAATAAAAACGCTCAAGGTAATGAACATTTTTCCTTATTTATTGATTCTACTTTGTGCAAAAGGATAATTTTATATGATTTTTCAACATTTCCTAATTTATGTCATCATATTTTATAAACAAGTGTATTACCATATCCACTGAAAATCTTTCCGAAATATGCAGATTTACATTTGAGCACAATGACTTGTGGAAAAGAACTGATAGTTGTGTGTCAAGATGTGATGTACAGTAGTTATTGATGGAGAATCATAATGAAAAAGTATCATACACTGTAACATAACACATCCTATTGTATTATCTATAAAATCCTGTGTTTCATATAGAACAAAATAATACATGGAGTCTGAATTCTTTGAAACTGTGACTGTTTCTGAACTTGTCCTCCTTGAAAGCTACCTTTTTCAAGAGAGAAAAACACTGACTTGAACATCAGTTTAATTCCTCTTAGTATACATGCAACTAAATGTTTTAGTATATAGTCCTGCTTTAACCTGTAGTTCTCACAAACACATACTAATGTGTACTGTGTTTACTGTCATGCTTATCCCACTGGCTTCAGTGGGTATTTTATAGAAGTAGGCTCTACACCGTGAAGTAAACTGCTTCATGATCAAGCCTCAAGTTTGCATGTGCTTTGGATTCCAGGCTCACTCTCTTTTTCCTCTAATTACATTCATGTCATGTGAGGAGAACCTGAAATCCTGAAAATTCAGGTGAATAACACCTTCCAGGTCAGAGTATGCTCATTCTACTCTGCTACTTCTGCCAGTAGAGAGACTCCAGGTCACCAGAGAGCAAGTTGTTTGAAGAGCTTTGATTATTTTGCAGGAAAGGATCAGACCAGAAATGAGGCCAGGCTGCTTAGGGAGAGAAGATAGGTGGAGTCAAATATTCGATATCTCTGTAGTCAAGCTGCAGGCTGAGAAGAAAGGTGTTTTGGGAATGTGGTCTTGGAATACTAAATTGATAAAAAATAATAAAAAAAGATTAAATAAGAGTTCTGAGGCACACATTTTGTTGATGGATTCTTCGTCTGAAATACTGACTCTCTGAAATAAAGAAATACAGGTTAACCTATGTATTTTTAGAATATGCATCAAAGCTCAAATAAAATTTGCATTCAAGTTCCATTTTTTGCTATTGGTTTCAATGTATTTCTGCCTTCTTTAATTTCTCAATTTTGCTAATTCTCAAGAAATGTTAAGCTATTATACACTCTGTTTTATGTTTTATGGCCTTGATCCTACAGAGAGGTGTTAACAGTAAACTTCTCATAGGGGTAATGTGGAGGATAGGGTATACATTAAGTAAGGGTGATTTTAAATGTTCTTTTTATTTGTATATTCTGTAATAAAATGTAAAAAAAATTGAAAAACTCTTGAATGGGAAATTTATTTGATGTGTTTAACTAACTACACTCTTAAGACATGTGATTTCCAATAATTCAGAGAACTTAATCATCTCAACGTTAACAAGAAATATTTTACTTTCCAGGAAGTGTTTTTAGGACTTTATCCTACAGGCATTTCTCCAAGCTTAATTACATTCAGAACTGTTCCTCAAAAGTGTGTTAAGCCTTCTTCTTTGAGGAATATTCTTTTAGAGTAATCATGTCTATAGCAAGTTGGTTCTTAAATGGTACCTCTACTTAATCAAATCTGAATAGGAAATATTACTAGCTCTTGTTGTAGGAGGCAGTCTTCTGGGCAGAAGGCCTGTTCTAAAGAAAACATAAATTTACTTTTATCCTGAAACACAGGTGAAGGTAAATCTTTTACAAGTGATGTTAGTGAAGTCATCAGACATACCTTTGTTTTTAGTGTTGCTGTTCTGATCAGATGGTTTTATTCACAAGACTTTGCTCAGTTATAGCAGTTTCTGGATAATGTGTGAAGAGAAGACATGGCCAGAGAAATTTTAAAAAAATAGTCTGACTAGAAGAAGGGTTTATTGGTGTTATTTTCACTTCATATTGTCAGAAATCTCAGTTGTAGTGATGAAGCGAAAGATGATTTGATATGGGAGAATGAGAGCTATGTTCCCAGTAGTTCCAGGTTCTGTTAAGTACCAAAAGGGATTTAAGATTTTCTCTGTTAATGTCCTATATTGGGCTGATAGTCTTATTTTTTTCACTGATGAAGGCTGAGTTTTGATAAGAAGGATTGATTAGAATCTTTGCTTTATTTTCATCAGAACACATTATAATGTGTGACTAGAAAATATAACAGCCATCTTCTGTACTTATTTAGAAGGCTTCTTACTAGAAATCTTGTTTAATTGAACAGAATCTGGAGTGCAGATCTGTCCAAAGCAGCTTTAAATTAACTCAGGTACCCAGAGCAGGTTTACAGTGCAGCACAGGCTGCAGAACCAGCCTAAGAAGCAGAGCAAATCAGCCCAGATTGAACCATGTACTGCTGTTAGTAGACTGTTACCTGTACTCTCTCTCACTGGTTTAAAGCTAGGTTGGGTGTATCCAAACTACCCTGCAGTCACTGCAGTGTAGGCATATCTGAAGTATCAGTCCTCTGCAAGTAGTACTGCTGGTAAATTAAGGGAAGCTGGCCAATTCATAAAAGGTAGGCTAATATCCAAGTGAGCTAAAGTTTCCCTAGGCATCACATAGATTGGAACCTTGCACCTGCTTCCTTTTCTTTTTGGTTGCTTTTAGTATTCACGGGAGCCTTTTTATCTATGTAACTCACGCAGAGATGCAACAAAAATAACGTTTTTTCATGTGCTTGTGTCAAGTGTTGCGTTTATGTGTATAGCTGTTTCAATGGCAGTTTTAGTTGATTTTCAGCATATCCCATAGTACTTCAATCTTGATATATAGAACACATGTAAAGTTCCATCAGAAACAAAGTAGTTCTTTGGATGGTTCCTCTTTTTAAATTTTTTTTTGTCCCAAAGATGGCATCTGAGTTTTATCTAAACCAGACGGTTTCTTGGCCCTCATTTTTCCCTAAACCCAGCGATGACAAAGAGCAATGGCTGCATAAATTGGATGTAAGAAGAACACTTAGGGTTTATCACAGAAGAATCAAAGATTTCATATCTTCTGACAGATTGTTTGTACTCTTAGGGGGTCTTAAGAGGGGTCAAATGGCTTCTAAGAGTTCCTTAGCTAGATGGTTAAGGGATTGTATTAGGGAGGCGTATGTAGTTAAGGGTAAAGAGGCTCCCAGGGTTTGTAAAGCTCATTACACTAGGACTATAGCTGCTTCTTGGGCGGAGAGGTCGAAGGCTTCCACATTGGAAATTTGCAAGGTGGCCACCTGGGCTTCTCTTCATACTTTTTCATTGCATTATCGCTTGGATGTAGTCTCTTCTGCAGATTCTGCTTTTGGTAGGAGGTTGCTTGTGAACCAAAAAAAGAACAGTGAAGAAAAGAAAGACATGTAGTTCACAGTTCTAGCTGGCAACAAGACAAGTTTCTTTGCAGTGTGCACAATGGAATCCTATGAAGACCAATTTAAGTGGTTGAAAATAGATGTTAGAGGGAAGTACTGCCTACCAGTGTTCTCTGATGGTAACCCCATGGCAGACAATAGCACCAAAGGAAACAGTGAACCAGAGTGAACTCTGTAGGGAGATGGATGTAGAGAGGTTTTTTAGGTGATAACGGATAGTTCTCTGAGTTCAGTTTGAGAGTTCTGTATCTGGCATCTTCTGGAATATATTCAGAATCCTCATTTTCCCAAATTGTTTTGTATAGATTGAAAAAAAATTCTATGAATTGCATTTTCCACTCTAACATCTTTTCACTATTCTCCATCCAGTTCTTCCTGATTTTATTTTTTGACTTTCCTTTATCAGACCTAACTTAGCATGTATTCCTCAATAAGCACTATGTACATGCCAAATTTTGTGCTTGATTTCAAATTATGTTTGTGTTATCTAAGCATAATTAAAGAAAAGGTAGTATTAATACACATTTTATCTACTACCAGTGTAGTTTTCAGGTTTTCCCTTAAGTCAAATAGAAGGAGAAAATCATTAAAAGTGCTTGGACGAATAAATGATGATGTGTTTTTTTTCCATCCCTAAACTTTAGTGTGGCATCTGGACAAGACTGCTACTCTACCTTTCTGAGGAAGGGTAACCGTATTTTTCGAACATTTATTCTCAGAGTTGTGTAACCTGGCTTTGTTCCCCTATAAGCAATAGGTTTCAGAAAATTAAAGGAGTAACCACTTTCTTTTTTTTCTTGACTCGGCATTTAACCCTTTCTTCTGCAGGTATCTTGTCATGCCTACTGTGATGAGATAGTCTACTTTGCTATTTACATTCCGTTGAAATTCCTGAGATGTTCTGACATACCTAGTACGTGCAGCATCACAGGAGTTGTTCTCTTTGAAGGAATCTGGAACATTCAGCTGCAGTCAAGGGTTAAGCAGGAGATTTTGGTTTAGAATCCTGCCAAATTGCATTCTCTTCCCATCTTTAAGGTAGATTTCTCTTCCCTCTGGCTTTTCAGAAGCCTCTTGTTGAGACTTTTAAAAAATCAAAAACATCTAACATACTTTCATCTGTCTCTCACTTTTTTTTTTCCATTCCAGTGAGAAAGGTGAACTTTGGACAGATCAGATAATGAGTACCAAGAAAAGCTTTTTCCAATGGAGCTCTTTGAAAATACTGTGGGCAAAGTTGTCAAGCCCTTAGGTTTACAAGCTTTGCCTCAGGGGACTGGGAAGATTTGCAAAGGTCTTTCCTTCACAGCATAAGAAGAAATCCTTTACTCTATATCCCTTTCTGGAAAGTGTAATAAAAGGACTGTGGAATCAAATTTATGAGGTGCATCCTTTTAATAGAATTTGAAGTTGTAAAGATTCAAAAAAGAAAGGTGTGATTTTTGCTTTGGTCTCCAAGCAAGATGTTCAAGTAGCTTCTTTAAGAAATATATAGCTTCAG